>NC_053398.1:92356692-92456633 GCF_905171765.1 Bufo bufo | reverse complement strand
GAAGCTTACTGCTCCACCCAGCTTTTCCACAGTCTGATCTTGTCCATCCCTCTCATCTCTACTTCTAAATCCTGGTATGTCTTGTCTGAAGCATTAATGTCTCCTTCCCTGCTGGATTTATTGAGCATTTGTTTACATTGACTATTTCACCCCTGTATCTGGTGCCCCTTGATTAGGCCATATGTAGCCCCCTCCCCTCTTGGTCACACCTGATTGAACACTGAGTGGTATAAATCTAAGTTCCTAGGTCTTTCAGACCATGGTCTTTCCAAATGCCACATCTCTCAAGTGCCACTCTTAAGTGCGCAGACTGAATTATACCAGAATTTAATATTATGGATATTGAATCCACTTTGTCATCACTGCCTACTGACCATCACCCAATTCTCTCATCTCCAGGTATGTCTTGTCTGAAGCTTACTGCTCCACCCAGCTTTTCCACAGTCTGATCTTGTCCATCCCTCTCATCTCTACTTCTAAATCCTGGTATGTCTTGTCTGAAGCATTAATGTCTCCTTCCCTGCTGGATTTATTGAGCATTTGTTTACATTGACTATTTCACCCCTGTATCTGGTGCCCCTTGATTAGGCCATATGTAGCCCCCTCCCCTCTTGGTCACACCTGATTGAACACTGAGTGGTATAAATCTAAGTTCCTAGGTCTTTCAGACCATGGTCTTTCCAAATGCCACATCTCTCAAGTGCCACTCTTAAGTGCGCAGACTGAATTATACCAGAATTTAATATTATGGATATTGAATCCACTTTGTCATCACTGCCTACTGACCATCACCCAATTCTCTCATCTCCAGGTATGTCTTGTCTGAAGCTTACTGCTCCACCCAGCTTTTCCACAGTCTGATCTTGTCCATCCCTCTCATCTCTACTTCTAAATCCTGGTATGTCTTGTCTGAAGCATTAATGTCTCCTTCCCTGCTGGATTTATTGAGCATTTGTTTACATTGACTATTTCACCCCTGTATCTGGTGCCCCTTGATTAGGCCATATGTAGCCCCCTCCCCTCTTGGTCACACCTGATTGAACACTGAGTGGTATAAATCTAAGTTCCTAGGTCTTTCAGACCATGGTCTTTCCAAATGCCACATCTCTCAAGTGCCACTCTTAAGTGCGCAGACTGAATTATACCAGAATTTAATATTATGGATATTGAATCCACTTTGTCATCACTGCCTACTGACCATCACCCAATTCTCTCATCTCCAGGTATGTCTTGTCTGAAGCTTACTGCTCCACCCAGCTTTTCCACAGTCTGATCTTGTCCATCCCTCTCATCTCTACTTCTAAATCCTGGTATGTCTTGTCTGAAGCATTAATGTCTCCTTCCCTGCTGGATTTATTGAGCATTTGTTTACATTGACTATTTCACCCCTGTATCTGGTGCCCCTTGATTAGGCCATATGTAGCCCCCTCCCCTCTTGGTCACACCTGATTGAACACTGAGTGGTATAAATCTAAGTTCCTAGGTCTTTCAGACCATGGTCTTTCCAAATGCCACATCTCTCAAGTGCCACTCTTAAGTGCGCAGACTGAATTATACCAGAATTTAATATTATGGATATTGAATCCACTTTGTCATCACTGCCTACTGACCATCACCCAATTCTCTCATCTCCAGGTATGTCTTGTCTGAAGCTTACTGCTCCACCCAGCTTTTCCACAGTCTGATCTTGTCCATCCCTCTCATCTCTACTTCTAAATCCTGGTATGTCTTGTCTGAAGCATTAATGTCTCCTTCCCTGCTGGATTTATTGAGCATTTGTTTACATTGACTATTTCACCCCTGTATCTGGTGCCCCTTGATTAGGCCATATGTAGCCCCCTCCCCTCTTGGTCACACCTGATTGAACACTGAGTGGTATAAATCTAAGTTCCTAGGTCTTTCAGACCATGGTCTTTCCAAATGCCACATCTCTCAAGTGCCACTCTTAAGTGCGCAGACTGAATTATACCAGAATTTAATATTATGGATATTGAATCCACTTTGTCATCACTGCCTACTGACCATCACCCAATTCTCTCATCTCCAGGTATGTCTTGTCTGAAGCTTACTGCTCCACCCAGCTTTTCCACAGTCTGATCTTGTCCATCCCTCTCATCTCTACTTCTAAATCCTGGTATGTCTTGTCTGAAGCATTAATGTCTCCTTCCCTGCTGGATTTATTGAGCATTTGTTTACATTGACTATTTCACCCCTGTATCTGGTGCCCCTTGATTAGGCCATATGTAGCCCCCTCCCCTCTTGGTCACACCTGATTGAACACTGAGTGGTATAAATCTAAGTTCCTAGGTCTTTCAGACCATGGTCTTTCCAAATGCCACATCTCTCAAGTGCCACTCTTAAGTGCGCAGACTGAATTATACCAGAATTTAATATTATGGATATTGAATCCACTTTGTCATCACTGCCTACTGACCATCACCCAATTCTCTCATCTCCAGGTATGTCTTGTCTGAAGCTTACTGCTCCACCCAGCTTTTCCACAGTCTGATCTTGTCCATCCCTCTCATCTCTACTTCTAAATCCTGGTATGTCTTGTCTGAAGCATTAATGTCTCCTTCCCTGCTGGATTTATTGAGCATTTGTTTACATTGACTATTTCACCCCTGTATCTGGTGCCCCTTGATTAGGCCATATGTAGCCCCCTCCCCTCTTGGTCACACCTGATTGAACACTGAGTGGTATAAATCTAAGTTCCTAGGTCTTTCAGACCATGGTCTTTCCAAATGCCACATCTCTCAAGTGCCACTCTTAAGTGCGCAGACTGAATTATACCAGAATTTAATATTATGGATATTGAATCCACTTTGTCATCACTGCCTACTGACCATCACCCAATTCTCTCATCTCCAGGTATGTCTTGTCTGAAGCTTACTGCTCCACCCAGCTTTTCCACAGTCTGATCTTGTCCATCCCTCTCATCTCTACTTCTAAATCCTGGTATGTCTTGTCTGAAGCATTAATGTCTCCTTCCCTGCTGGATTTATTGAGCATTTGTTTACATTGACTATTTCACCCCTGTATCTGGTGCCCCTTGATTAGGCCATATGTAGCCCCCTCCCCTCTTGGTCACACCTGATTGAACACTGAGTGGTATAAATCTAAGTTCCTAGGTCTTTCAGACCATGGTCTTTCCAAATGCCACATCTCTCAAGTGCCACTCTTAAGTGCGCAGACTGAATTATACCAGAATTTAATATTATGGATATTGAATCCACTTTGTCATCACTGCCTACTGACCATCACCCAATTCTCTCATCTCCAGGTATGTCTTGTCTGAAGCTTACTGCTCCACCCAGCTTTTCCACAGTCTGATCTTGTCCATCCCTCTCATCTCTACTTCTAAATCCTGGTATGTCTTGTCTGAAGCATTAATGTCTCCTTCCCTGCTGGATTTATTGAGCATTTGTTTACATTGACTATTTCACCCCTGTATCTGGTGCCCCTTGATTAGGCCATATGTAGCCCCCTCCCCTCTTGGTCACACCTGATTGAACACTGAGTGGTATAAATCTAAGTTCCTAGGTCTTTCAGACCATGGTCTTTCCAAATGCCACATCTCTCAAGTGCCACTCTTAAGTGCGCAGACTGAATTATACCAGAATTTAATATTATGGATATTGAATCCACTTTGTCATCACTGCCTACTGACCATCACCCAATTCTCTCATCTCCAGGTATGTCTTGTCTGAAGCTTACTGCTCCACCCAGCTTTTCCACAGTCTGATCTTGTCCATCCCTCTCATCTCTACTTCTAAATCCTGGTATGTCTTGTCTGAAGCATTAATGTCTCCTTCCCTGCTGGATTTATTGAGCATTTGTTTACATTGACTATTTCACCCCTGTATCTGGTGCCCCTTGATTAGGCCATATGTAGCCCCCTCCCCTCTTGGTCACACCTGATTGAACACTGAGTGGTATAAATCTAAGTTCCTAGGTCTTTCAGACCATGGTCTTTCCAAATGCCACATCTCTCAAGTGCCACTCTTAAGTGCGCAGACTGAATTATACCAGAATTTAATATTATGGATATTGAATCCACTTTGTCATCACTGCCTACTGACCATCACCCAATTCTCTCATCTCCAGGTATGTCTTGTCTGAAGCTTACTGCTCCACCCAGCTTTTCCACAGTCTGATCTTGTCCATCCCTCTCATCTCTACTTCTAAATCCTGGTATGTCTTGTCTGAAGCATTAATGTCTCCTTCCCTGCTGGATTTATTGAGCATTTGTTTACATTGACTATTTCACCCCTGTATCTGGTGCCCCTTGATTAGGCCATATGTAGCCCCCTCCCCTCTTGGTCACACCTGATTGAACACTGAGTGGTATAAATCTAAGTTCCTAGGTCTTTCAGACCATGGTCTTTCCAAATGCCACATCTCTCAAGTGCCACTCTTAAGTGCGCAGACTGAATTATACCAGAATTTAATATTATGGATATTGAATCCACTTTGTCATCACTGCCTACTGACCATCACCCAATTCTCTCATCTCCAGGTATGTCTTGTCTGAAGCTTACTGCTCCACCCAGCTTTTCCACAGTCTGATCTTGTCCATCCCTCTCATCTCTACTTCTAAATCCTGGTATGTCTTGTCTGAAGCATTAATGTCTCCTTCCCTGCTGGATTTATTGAGCATTTGTTTACATTGACTATTTCACCCCTGTATCTGGTGCCCTTGATTAGGCCATATGTAGCCCCCTCCCCTCTTGGTCACACCTGATTGAACACTGAGTGGTATAAATCTAAGTTCCTAGGTCTTTCAGACCATGGTCTTTCCAAATGCCACATCTCTCAAGTGCCACTCTTAAGTGCGCAGACTGAATTATACCAGAATTTAATATTATGGATATTGAATCCACTTTGTCATCACTGCCTACTGACCATCACCCAATTCTCTCATCTCCAGGTATGTCTTGTCTGAAGCTTACTGCTCCACCCAGCTTTTCCACAGTCTGATCTTGTCCATCCCTCTCATCTCTACTTCTAAATCCTGGTATGTCTTGTCTGAAGCATTAATGTCTCCTTCCCTGCTGGATTTATTGAGCATTTGTTTACATTGACTATTTCACCCCTGTATCTGGTGCCCCTTGATTAGGCCATATGTAGCCCCCTCCCCTCTTGGTCACACCTGATTGAACACTGAGTGGTATAAATCTAAGTTCCTAGGTCTTTCAGACCATGGTCTTTCCAAATGCCACATCTCTCAAGTGCCACTCTTAAGTGCGCAGACTGAATTATACCAGAATTTAATATTATGGATATTGAATCCACTTTGTCATCACTGCCTACTGACCATCACCCAATTCTCTCATCTCCAGGTATGTCTTGTCTGAAGCTTACTGCTCCACCCAGCTTTTCCACAGTCTGATCTTGTCCATCCCTCTCATCTCTACTTCTAAATCCTGGTATGTCTTGTCTGAAGCATTAATGTCTCCTTCCCTGCTGGATTTATTGAGCATTTGTTTACATTGACTATTTCACCCCTGTATCTGGTGCCCCTTGATTAGGCCATATGTAGCCCCCTCCCCTCTTGGTCACACCTGATTGAACACTGAGTGGTATAAATCTAAGTTCCTAGGTCTTTCAGACCATGGTCTTTCCAAATGCCACATCTCTCAAGTGCCACTCTTAAGTGCGCAGACTGAATTATACCAGAATTTAATATTATGGATATTGAATCCACTTTGTCATCACTGCCTACTGACCATCACCCAATTCTCTCATCTCCAGGTATGTCTTGTCTGAAGCTTACTGCTCCACCCAGCTTTTCCACAGTCTGATCTTGTCCATCCCTCTCATCTCTACTTCTAAATCCTGGTATGTCTTGTCTGAAGCATTAATGTCTCCTTCCCTGCTGGATTTATTGAGCATTTGTTTACATTGACTATTTCACCCCTGTATCTGGTGCCCCTTGATTAGGCCATATGTAGCCCCCTCCCCTCTTGGTCACACCTGATTGAACACTGAGTGGTATAAATCTAAGTTCCTAGGTCTTTCAGACCATGGTCTTTCCAAATGCCACATCTCTCAAGTGCCACTCTTAAGTGCGCAGACTGAATTATACCAGAATTTAATATTATGGATATTGAATCCACTTTGTCATCACTGCCTACTGACCATCACCCAATTCTCTCATCTCCAGGTATGTCTTGTCTGAAGCTTACTGCTCCACCCAGCTTTTCCACAGTCTGATCTTGTCCATCCCTCTCATCTCTACTTCTAAATCCTGGTATGTCTTGTCTGAAGCATTAATGTCTCCTTCCCTGCTGGATTTATTGAGCATTTGTTTACATTGACTATTTCACCCCTGTATCTGGTGCCCCTTGATTAGGCCATATGTAGCCCCCTCCCCTCTTGGTCACACCTGATTGAACACTGAGTGGTATAAATCTAAGTTCCTAGGTCTTTCAGAACTTGGTCTTTCCACATGCAACATCTCTCAAGTGCAACTCTTAAGTGCACAGACTGAATTATACCAGAATTTAATATTATGGATATTGAATCCACTTTGTCATCACTGCCTACTGACCATCACCCAATTCTCTCATCTCCAGACATGTCTTGTCTGAAGCTTACTGCTCCACCCAGCTTTTCCACAGTCTGATCTTGTCCATCCCTCTCATCTCTCCTTCTAAATCCTGGTATGTCTTGTCTGAAGCATTAATGTCTCCTTCCCTGCTGGATTTATTGAGCATTTGTTTACATTGACTATTTCACCCCTGTATCTGGTGCCCCTTGATTAGGCCATATGTAGCCCCCTCCCCTCTTGGTCACACCTGATTGAACACTGAGTGGTATAAATCTAAGTTCCTAGGTCTTTCAGACCATGGTCTTTCCAAATGCCACATCTCTCAAGTGCCACTCTTAAGTGCGCAGACTGAATTATACCAGAATTTAATATTATGGATATTGAATCCACTTTGTCATCACTGCCTACTGACCATCACCCAATTCTCTCATCTCCAGGTATGTCTTGTCTGAAGCTTACTGCTCCACCCAGCTTTTCCACAGTCTGATCTTGTCCATCCCTCTCATCTCTACTTCTAAATCCTGGTATGTCTTGTCTGAAGCATTAATGTCTCCTTCCCTGCTGGATTTATTGAGCATTTGTTTACATTGACTATTTCACCCCTGTATCTGGTGCCCCTTGATTAGGCCATATGTAGCCCCCTCCCCTCTTGGTCACACCTGATTGAACACTGAGTGGTATAAATCTAAGTTCCTAGGTCTTTCAGACCATGGTCTTTCCAAATGCCACATCTCTCAAGTGCCACTCTTAAGTGCGCAGACTGAATTATACCAGAATTTAATATTATGGATATTGAATCCACTTTGTCATCACTGCCTACTGACCATCACCCAATTCTCTCATCTCCAGGTATGTCTTGTCTGAAGCTTACTGCTCCACCCAGCTTTTCCACAGTCTGATCTTGTCCATCCCTCTCATCTCTACTTCTAAATCCTGGTATGTCTTGTCTGAAGCATTAATGTCTCCTTCCCTGCTGGATTTATTGAGCATTTGTTTACATTGACTATTTCACCCCTGTATCTGGTGCCCCTTGATTAGGCCATATGTAGCCCCCTCCCCTCTTGGTCACACCTGATTGAACACTGAGTGGTATAAATCTAAGTTCCTAGGTCTTTCAGACCATGGTCTTTCCAAATGCCACATCTCTCAAGTGCCACTCTTAAGTGCGCAGACTGAATTATACCAGAATTTAATATTATGGATATTGAATCCACTTTGTCATCACTGCCTACTGACCATCACCCAATTCTCTCATCTCCAGGTATGTCTTGTCTGAAGCTTACTGCTCCACCCAGCTTTTCCACAGTCTGATCTTGTCCATCCCTCTCATCTCTACTTCTAAATCCTGGTATGTCTTGTCTGAAGCATTAATGTCTCCTTCCCTGCTGGATTTATTGAGCATTTGTTTACATTGACTATTTCACCCCTGTATCTGGTGCCCCTTGATTAGGCCATATGTAGCCCCCTCCCCTCTTGGTCACACCTGATTGAACACTGAGTGGTATAAATCTAAGTTCCTAGGTCTTTCAGACCATGGTCTTTCCAAATGCCACATCTCTCAAGTGCCACTCTTAAGTGCGCAGACTGAATTATACCAGAATTTAATATTATGGATATTGAATCCACTTTGTCATCACTGCCTACTGACCATCACCCAATTCTCTCATCTCCAGGTATGTCTTGTCTGAAGCTTACTGCTCCACCCAGCTTTTCCACAGTCTGATCTTGTCCATCCCTCTCATCTCTACTTCTAAATCCTGGTATGTCTTGTCTGAAGCATTAATGTCTCCTTCCCTGCTGGATTTATTGAGCATTTGTTTACATTGACTATTTCACCCCTGTATCTGGTGCCCCTTGATTAGGCCATATGTAGCCCCCTCCCCTCTTGGTCACACCTGATTGAACACTGAGTGGTATAAATCTAAGTTCCTAGGTCTTTCAGACCATGGTCTTTCCAAATGCCACATCTCTCAAGTGCCACTCTTAAGTGCGCAGACTGAATTATACCAGAATTTAATATTATGGATATTGAATCCACTTTGTCATCACTGCCTACTGACCATCACCCAATTCTCTCATCTCCAGGTATGTCTTGTCTGAAGCTTACTGCTCCACCCAGCTTTTCCACAGTCTGATCTTGTCCATCCCTCTCATCTCTACTTCTAAATCCTGGTATGTCTTGTCTGAAGCATTAATGTCTCCTTCCCTGCTGGATTTATTGAGCATTTGTTTACATTGACTATTTCACCCCTGTATCTGGTGCCCCTTGATTAGGCCATATGTAGCCCCCTCCCCTCTTGGTCACACCTGATTGAACACTGAGTGGTATAAATCTAAGTTCCTAGGTCTTTCAGACCATGGTCTTTCCAAATGCCACATCTCTCAAGTGCCACTCTTAAGTGCGCAGACTGAATTATACCAGAATTTAATATTATGGATATTGAATCCACTTTGTCATCACTGCCTACTGACCATCACCCAATTCTCTCATCTCCAGGTATGTCTTGTCTGAAGCTTACTGCTCCACCCAGCTTTTCCACAGTCTGATCTTGTCCATCCCTCTCATCTCTACTTCTAAATCCTGGTATGTCTTGTCTGAAGCATTAATGTCTCCTTCCCTGCTGGATTTATTGAGCATTTGTTTACATTGACTATTTCACCCCTGTATCTGGTGCCCCTTGATTAGGCCATATGTAGCCCCCTCCCCTCTTGGTCACACCTGATTGAACACTGAGTGGTATAAATCTAAGTTCCTAGGTCTTTCAGACCATGGTCTTTCCAAATGCCACATCTCTCAAGTGCCACTCTTAAGTGCGCAGACTGAATTATACCAGAATTTAATATTATGGATATTGAATCCACTTTGTCATCACTGCCTACTGACCATCACCCAATTCTCTCATCTCCAGGTATGTCTTGTCTGAAGCTTACTGCTCCACCCAGCTTTTCCACAGTCTGATCTTGTCCATCCCTCTCATCTCTACTTCTAAATCCTGGTATGTCTTGTCTGAAGCATTAATGTCTCCTTCCCTGCTGGATTTATTGAGCATTTGTTTACATTGACTATTTCACCCCTGTATCTGGTGCCCCTTGATTAGGCCATATGTAGCCCCCTCCCCTCTTGGTCACACCTGATTGAACACTGAGTGGTATAAATCTAAGTTCCTAGGTCTTTCAGACCATGGTCTTTCCAAATGCCACATCTCTCAAGTGCCACTCTTAAGTGCGCAGACTGAATTATACCAGAATTTAATATTATGGATATTGAATCCACTTTGTCATCACTGCCTACTGACCATCACCCAATTCTCTCATCTCCAGGTATGTCTTGTCTGAAGCTTACTGCTCCACCCAGCTTTTCCACAGTCTGATCTTGTCCATCCCTCTCATCTCTACTTCTAAATCCTGGTATGTCTTGTCTGAAGCATTAATGTCTCCTTCCCTGCTGGATTTATTGAGCATTTGTTTACATTGACTATTTCACCCCTGTATCTGGTGCCCCTTGATTAGGCCATATGTAGCCCCCTCCCCTCTTGGTCACACCTGATTGAACACTGAGTGGTATAAATCTAAGTTCCTAGGTCTTTCAGACCATGGTCTTTCCAAATGCCACATCTCTCAAGTGCCACTCTTAAGTGCGCAGACTGAATTATACCAGAATTTAATATTATGGATATTGAATCCACTTTGTCATCACTGCCTACTGACCATCACCCAATTCTCTCATCTCCAGGTATGTCTTGTCTGAAGCTTACTGCTCCACCCAGCTTTTCCACAGTCTGATCTTGTCCATCCCTCTCATCTCTACTTCTAAATCCTGGTATGTCTTGTCTGAAGCATTAATGTCTCCTTCCCTGCTGGATTTATTGAGCATTTGTTTACATTGACTATTTCACCCCTGTATCTGGTGCCCCTTGATTAGGCCATATGTAGCCCCCTCCCCTCTTGGTCACACCTGATTGAACACTGAGTGGTATAAATCTAAGTTCCTAGGTCTTTCAGACCATGGTCTTTCCAAATGCCACATCTCTCAAGTGCCACTCTTAAGTGCGCAGACTGAATTATACCAGAATTTAATATTATGGATATTGAATCCACTTTGTCATCACTGCCTACTGACCATCACCCAATTCTCTCATCTCCAGGTATGTCTTGTCTGAAGCTTACTGCTCCACCCAGCTTTTCCACAGTCTGATCTTGTCCATCCCTCTCATCTCTACTTCTAAATCCTGGTATGTCTTGTCTGAAGCATTAATGTCTCCTTCCCTGCTGGATTTATTGAGCATTTGTTTACATTGACTATTTCACCCCTGTATCTGGTGCCCCTTGATTAGGCCATATGTAGCCCCCTCCCCTCTTGGTCACACCTGATTGAACACTGAGTGGTATAAATCTAAGTTCCTAGGTCTTTCAGACCATGGTCTTTCCAAATGCCACATCTCTCAAGTGCCACTCTTAAGTGCGCAGACTGAATTATACCAGAATTGGACCAGAGGGGGACCACAGGTAAATACAAACATTAGTTAATGCAAACAATGTTTCAATTTTTCCTCTTACTCTTCCAACTTTTCCAACACCTCCTGAAATACCCCCACATCCATTCACCCACCAAGGAACTATTCATCTCTTCCTACATTTTACCTTCTCATCTGATCGCTTCCACAAACCTGTTTGCCAACATAAAACACTTCCTTCCCAAACACACACACATGCCTCATGCCCTCTCTTATTCTCATCTATTAACACTTTCTCTGCTTCTCCTTACTGCTGGTGATATCTCTCCAAATCCAGGACCCCCTCAGAAAATCCCCACTATCACCTCCATGTCCCACTACAAATCTCCTTCTACAAATTTCTGCAACCCCTTAAACCTAATAACTATTCCTCTGACCCCTGCTCCTTTGGTTCCTCTTGCAGGAGCATTATGGAATGCGCGCTCTGTCTGTAACAAGCTGTCGTACATTCACAAACTTTTCATCTCTCAAAACCTTTCCTTTCTGGGTCTCACAGAAACATGGCTGACACCCTCAGACACCTCCTCCCCTGCTGCACTCTCTTATAGTGGATTTCAATTCACTCACACCCCCCGCCCCGGCTGCAAACATGGTGGAGGAGTTGGTTTTCTCCAATCAGACACCTGCTCCTATAGCCCAATTCCACTGCCACCCTCCATTACGCTCACCTCATTTGAAGTACACTCTGTTCGCATCTACTCTCCCTCCAACCTTCAAGTAGCCGTCATTTACCGTCCTCCAGGCCCAGCCACCATCTTTCTTTACCCCTTTAACACCTGGCTACTATACTTTCTTTCTGCCGACATCCCCACTATCATCATGGGTGACTTCAACATCCCTATTGACACTTGCCACTCGGCCGCCTCTAAACTCCTGTCACTCTCTTCCTCCTTCGGCCTATCACAGTGGTCTTCAGTTTCCACCCACAGAGATGGTCACACTCTGGATCTGATCTTTACCCGCCTCTGCTCCCTATCTAACCTTTCTAATTCGCCTCTCCCCCTATCCGACCACAACCTACTCACCTTCTGTTCACTGGTCTCTTCTGCTGCTCCCCCAGTCCACACACTAGCACACCCCCGCAGGAACCTTAAACATCTCGACCTTCGCTTGCTTTCTGACTCTCTTCTCTCACTCTCTACCATATGCTCCCTCCAAGACCCAGAAGCTGCTACCACCCTATATAACAACACAATAAGTACAGCTCTGGACACTGTTGCCCCCCTCACACACAACAAAACCCGAAAAATCAACAGACAACCCTGGCACACCAACCTGACCAAAAAACTCAGACAAGCTTCCAGGGCTGCTGAGCGGCAATGGAAGAAATCCCATTCTAAAGATCATTTCACCGCATACAAGCAATCCCTCCTCATATTTAAATCCTCACTCGCTGATGCAAAACAGGCCTACTTCTCATCTCTCATATCTTCCCTGTCACACAGCCCTAAACAACTTTTTAACTCCCTTCTCCGTCCCCCAGCGCCCCCACCCTCTCCTCTCTTCTCAGCTGAGGACTTTGCCAAATATTTCAAACAAAAGATAGTCAACATCAGGGAAAGCTTCACTACACAGTCCCCACAGACCCTCTACACAACTGCTCGCTCCTCTTCTCCCAAAACCCGCTTCTCCACCATTACAGAAGAAAAACTCTCCACTCTACTCTCCAAATCTCATCTGACCACCTGTGCACTTGACCCAACCCCATCCCACCTCATCCCTAACCTCACAACAGTGTTTATCCCAACCCTAACTCATCTCTTCAACCTATCACTAAACTCTGGTGTCTTCCCCTCTGCTTTTAAACATGCTACCATTACACCCATCCTCAAAAAGCCTTCACTTGACCCATCTTCCTTGTCCAGTTATCGCCCCATATCACTTCTTCCGTATGCCTCAAAGCTACTTGAACAACATGTCCATTCAGAACTGTCCTCCCACCTCTCCTCCTGCTCCCTCTTTGACCGCCTACAATCTGGCTTCCGACCCCACCACTCGACCGAGACTGCCCTTACCAAAGTCACCAATGACCTACTGACAGCCAAAACCAAGAAACAATACTCTGTCCTCCTTCTCCTTGACCTGTCCTCTGCTTTTGACACTGTTGACCACTCCCTTCTGTTGCAAACTCTCTCATCTCTTGGCATCACCGACCTGGCCCTCTTCTGGATCACATCATACCTCACAGACCGGACGTTTAGCATCTCCCACTCTCGCACCACCTCCTCGTCTCATTCCCTCTCTGTTGGTGTCCCGCAAGGCTCTGTCCTAGGACCCCTGCTCTTCTCTATCTACACTTTTGGCCTGGGACAGCTCATAGAGTCACATGGCTTTCAGTATCACTCCTACGCTGATGACACACAAATCTACCTCTCTGGTCCAGACATCACCACCTTACTATCACGAATCCCACAATGTCTATCTTCTATATCATCCTTCTTCGCCTCTCGCTTTCTAAAACTTAACATGGATAAGACAGAATTTATAATCTTTCCCCCATCTTGTTCAACCCCCTCAACAGACCTATCTATCATGATCAATGGCTGCACACTCTCCCCGGTCAACAAAGTCCGCTGCCTTGGAGTGACCTTGGATTCTGCACTTTCCTTCCGACCGCAAATCCAAGCTCTTTCCACCACCTGCCGCCTCCAACTCAAAAACATCTCCCGCATTCGTGCTTTCCTTAACTTTGAATCTGCGAAAATTCTTGTACATGCCCTCATTATCTCCCGCCTAGACTACTGCAACATTCTCCTCTGTGGCCTTCCATCTAGCACTCTCACACCCCTCCAATCTATCCTCAACTCTGCTGCCCGACTAATCCACCTCTCACCCTATTACTCCTCTGCCTCTCCCCTCTGCCAATCCCTTCACTGGCTCCCTATTGCCCAGCGAATTCACTTCAAAGTACTTACAAATACATACAAGGCCGTCCATAACCTGTCCCCCCCTACATCTCTGAGCTACTTTCCCGATACATCCCCACACGCACTCTCCGATCCTCACAAGACCTCCTTCTCTCCTCTCCTCTTATCGCCTCTTCCCACAATCGACTCCAAGATTTCTCCCGTGCATCCCCCATACTCTGGAACTCGCTACCCCAACATATCAGACTCTCACCTACATTGGAATCCTTCAAAAGAAACCTGAAAACCCACCTCTTCAGACAAGCCTACAACCAGTGACCCTGCTGCCTCTATACCGCCATGACCAACTTAACTCGCACCTACTGTGTCCTTCTCCCATACCATGTAGATTGTAAGCCCTCACGGGCAGGGCCCTCTCTCCTTCTGTACCAGTTTGTAACTTGTCTTGTTTATGATTAGTGCAATTGTCTGTATTATGTATGTGCACCGCTTATCATATGTACAGCGCTATGGAATGAATGATAATAATAATAATGAACAGATCCAGACTAGGCCGCAATTAAAGATTTTTGCCCAAAATTAGTGTTTTTCTAATAGCGGAATAGAAAGACAGTATGTAAAGGGTGTATCTCACACATACAGATCCAGACTAGGCCGCAATTTAAGTTTTTTGCCCAAAATGCCTGTTTTTCAAATAACAGAATAGAACCACAGTATCTAAAGTGTGTATCTCACACGTACAGATGTAGACTAGGCCACAATTAAAGATTTTTGCTCCAAATTAGTGTTTTTTTCTTATAACAGAATAGAACCACAGTATCTAAAGTGTGTATCTAGCACGTACAGATCCAGACTAGGTCGTAATTAAAGATTTTTGCAGAAAATTTGTGTTTTTCTAATAGCGGAATAGAAAGACAGTATGTAAAGGGTGTATCTCACACATACAGATCCAGACTAGGCCGCAATTTAAGTTTTTTGCCCAAAATGCCTGTTTTTCAAATAACAGAATAGAACCACAGTATCTAAAGTGTGTATCTCACACGTACAGATGTAGACTAGGCCACAATTAAAGATTTTTGCCCCAAATTAGTGTTTTTCTAATTGCAGAATAGAACCACAGTATGTAAAGGGTGTATCTCACACGTACAGATCCAGACTAGACTGCAATTAAAGATTTGTGCCCAAATTGGTTGTTTTATTAATTGCAGAATAGAACCACAGTATGTAAAGGGTGTATCTCACATAAACAGATCCAGACTAGGCCGTAATTAAAGATTTCTGCCCAAAATTTGTGTTTTTCTAAAAGCAGAATAGAACCACGGTATCTAAAGTGTGTATATCTCACATACAGATCCAGACTAGGCCGTAATTAGAGATATTTGCCCAAATTGGTTGTTTTATTAAAAGCAGAATTGAACCATATTATCTAAAGTGTGTATCTCACACGTACAGATGTAGACTAGGCCCCAGTTAAAGATTCTTACAGAAAATTTGTGTTTTTCAGCAGAATAGAACGACAGTATTTAAAGGGTGTATCTCACACGTACAGATCCAGACTAGGCCGCAATTAAAAATATTTGCCCAAATTGGTTGTTTTATTAATAGCAGAATAGAACCACATTATCTAGTGTGTATCTCACACGTACAGATGTAGACTAGGCCACAATTAAAGATTTTTGCCCAAAATTAGTGTTTTTCTAATAGCAGAATAGAACCACAGTATCAAAAGTGTGTATGTCAAACGTACAGATGTAGACTAGGCCTGTCATACCCCCCGCCCTGACTATGTGCGGAGGTCGGCCAGAATAGCAGCACGAGTTTAGTGTTTTGTTTTGGAGCCGTGCTGGATCCGCCTCTCATCAGGTGCACTGGGTGGGGTCATTAGTTTAAATAGCACCCCATCCCAGTGCTCTGAGCGGATTATAGGAATCACTTTGGTCTTGGAAGCTAGGAAGGAAGGTTGTCTGTTCCAGCTCAGAAAGATAAGTGTGGTTTCAAGTTTGGTTGTTTTGTGTCATCTCTCCCATCCAGGTTCTGTGCGAGCAGGCTGCTCCTATTTCCCCTCCTCACCATCTCAATGAATTTAGTGTGTTTCAGCCCAGGCACGGGGACACATCATACCTACCACCAAGGTCTGCATGTGGGCTGAGCAGCGCAGGGAGAGAGGTCAGGGATTAGCTAGGAGGTGACCCTTCCCCTGCCTCTCGCCTAGAGCCTGGTTGGTGGTTTATCTGTTAGTCTGAGTGCACGTCCGCCGTGACAAGGCCACAATTAAAGATTTTTGCCCAAAAATCCAGACTAGGCCGTAATTAAAGATTTTTGCACAAAATTTGTGTTTTTCTAATAGCAGAATTGAACAACAGTATGTAAAGGGTGTATCTCACACGTACAGATCCAGACTAGGCGTAATTAAAGATTTTTGCCCAAAATTAGTGTTTTTCTAAAAGCAGAATAGAACCACGGTATCTAAAGTGTGTATCTCCCACATACAGATCCAGACTAGGCCGTAATTAAAGATATTTGCCTAAATTGGTTGTTTTATTAATAGCAGAATAGAACCAAATTATCTAAAGTGTGTATCTCACACATACAGATGTAGACTAGGCTCCAGTTAAAGATTCTTTATCAAAATTAGTGTTTTTCTAATGGCAGAATAGAACGACAGTTTGTAAAGGGTGTATCTCACACGTACAGATCCAGACTAGGCCGTAATGAAAGATTTTTGCACAAAATTAGTGTTTTTCTAATAGCAGAATAGAACCACAGTATGTAAAGGGTGCATCTCACACGTACAGATCCAGACGAGGCCCTATTTAATAAAATTTGCCCAAAATTTGTGTTTTTCTAATAGCAGAATAGAACCACAGTATCTAAAGTGTGTATCTCACACGTACAGATGTAGACTAGGCCGCAATTAAAGATTTTTGCCTAAATTGGTTGTTTTATTAATTAGAGAATAGAACAATAGTATGTAAAGGGTGTATCTCACACGTAGAGATGCAAACTTCGCCGAAATTAAAGAGTTTTGCCTAAAATTAGTGTTTTTTTTAATAGCAGAATAGAACCACAGTATGTAAAGGGTGTATCTCACACATACAGATGCAAACTAGTCCGCAATTAAAGATTTTTGTCCAAAATAGGTGTTTTATTATTAGCAGAATAGAACCACAGTATCTAAAGGGTGTATCTCACAATGAAATATGCAGCAAAGGCTGCAAAATTAAGTTTTTTTTGCCTAAAATGGATGTTTTTTTAAAAACAGAATATGATAGCAGATATAACACTTGAATTTCACACGTGCAGATGCAGCAAGGGCTGTAAAATTGTTTATTTTGCACAAAAAGGGTGTTTTTGTTAAATCCAGAAAATTATTGCTGTATTTATAGCTTAAATTGCACACTGACTAATGCGGCAGAGGCCCAAAATGAAGGTTATTGCCAAAAATGGGTGTTTTTTCAAAGCCAGAAAATTATTGAAGTATTTCAAACTTGTTTTTAACAATCACAGATGCAGCAAGGGCTGCAAAATTAATATTTTTTGCCAAAAATGGGTGTTTTTTTAAATAACAGAATATGAAAGCAGTATATAACGCTTGAATTTCACATGTGCAGATGCAGCAAGGGCTGTAAAATTGTGTATTTTGCACAAAAAGGGTGTTTTTAAAAATCCAGAAAATTATAGCTGTATTTCTAGTTTAAATTGCACACTGACTAATCCTGCAAAGGCACCAGTTGTAGGATATTGCCCAAAAAGGTTGTTTTTTTAAAACCAGATTATTATTGCAGTATTTCAAGCCTGGATTTGAATGTCACAAAAGCACAGATGCAGTGCTGGTGCACTGAGCTTGCATAAAATGGCTGCCGCTGCCCACCTAACTAACAGACGGATAAAAGTAATTTTTTTCTGTCACTGGGCTCAGGGCAGGGTAAAAAGATTGTGCACTGCACCCACACAACTAAATCTATGTAGATCGCTGAGTTCAATTGGAGTTGTGATAACAGATTCTGTCCTATTCTCTCCCTCACAGCAGCAGCATCCTATCCCTACACTAAGCACAGCAGAGTGACGTGCAGCGCTACGTGACTTCAGCTTATATAGAGGCTGGGTCACATGCTGCTCTGGCCAATCACAGCCATGCCATTAGTAGGCATGGCTGTGAATGCTTCTAAGGTCAGACAGTTAAACGCTTGTTGATTGGCTGCTCTGCAGCCTTTCAAAAAGCGCTAAGAAATCGCCAAACACCGAACCCGAACTTTTACTGAAATGTTCGGATTCGGGTCTGGGGTCCAAAAATCCTAAAGTTCGGTACGAACCCGAACTTTATAGTTCGGGTTCGCTCAACCCTACCAATAAGCTAACACTTCAAAACTCATTCATAAAGGAGGCATCCCAGATTCTCTGTCATTGAGTTGTTGTAGTTACTCCAATACCTAATTACTTTGGCTCAATTCTAATGCATGCCACTCACATCAAACATGGTTTAAGATTGAAATCTACATTGAGCCTACATGGTTGCAGGGTACCTAACTTATATATTCATTTTATCTCACAGCGATTGATTTTAGCGACGGGGTCCACCCCTCGCCATTTGTTTTCCACTTGTTCCAATCCTACAAATTTCAAACCAGAAGGATCCTTATTATGCACTCTTTTAAATTGTAAAGAGACCCTATGTGTCTCAAGACCCTTCTTTATATTCCGGACATGTTCTTGCACCCTTGTTTCTAGCTTCCTCAGGGTCTGTCCCATTTACTGGAGCCCACAAGGCACTACAGCATATATATGACCCCCCGAATATTCACAAGTCAGTTCCCCTTCAATTATAAATTACTCTTCATTGGTATTGGATAATGGGGGCGGGGTATAGTTCTGGTGAGGCACGGCAGCGCACGGCAAGAGACTTTCGGAATAAAACTACAACATGTCCGACATTTATTCCGGCAGCCTCTTGCCGTGCGCTGCCATGCCTCGCCGAAACTCCGCCCCCGCCCCCATTATAGTCAATGGGGACGGAACGGCAGTCCGGAGGCATACCGTCACTAGTGACAGGACGGATCCAGCAAGCTGTTCACCTGACGGAACAGCCTGCTGGAGGTCCGTGCCGCTAGTGGGAAAGTAGCCTATTAAGAGCTGCAGCGGGGCCCGCGGCCGCTCTGAGCCCCTCTCTTCCTCTTTAAGAGAGCAGTGGCTTCTGGGGCTCGGAGCATGCTGCCGCACAGGCACGTCTTCTGAACATTGCCAGCACCGCCCCCAGAGTGCTGTGCAGCCATGCAGGGGAAAAAGAAGAAGGAGCCAGGGCCCTCACCTCAGTCCGTGTATGGCTGCCACTTACAGACAGACAGTGGAGCCCGAAGCCCAAGGTGTGTGTGTGTGTGTGTCTCACTGCTGCTGCCCTGCCTAGTGCCCACTCCTGGTCGGGCCACAGCAGCAGACAGCAGTCAAAAACAGCACAGCAGGCAGGCAGCCTGTTGCCTGCTGGCTGCTGTGCCCCCCCCCCCCACCCATGTAGTGATGTAAAAAGGAGGGGGTGATGTGACATGGAGGGGGATAAATGTGACATGGATGGAGGGGGAGTAATGTGACATTAAGGCCCCATCATTGGGGGTACTTTTTACTGACACATTATTAGGTGGCACTATGGGGGCACTTCTTGCTGGCACATTATTGGTGGGCACTATAGGGGCATCTACTGAGGCCACAAAGAAGGGGTATGTTATATGGAGGGCTCTATACAGTGGCATTTTATACTGGGACACATTATGGTGGGTACTATGGGGAAGGAGGGAGATGAGTACTATGGTGTCATCTCCGGGGGGCACTAAGAAGAGGTATTTTATGCTTGCAAATTATAGGGGACACTGAGGGCATAGGGGCATTTTATACTGGTACATTATAGGGGACACTATGGGAATATTAGCTCAACTGGGGGCTTTACAAGGGGTCTTTTTTGCACTGTCTATTATAAGGAGAATTATTACTACTGGGGTGGGGGGGCATTCTGGTGGGCTTTATTACTACCCCATGGTATGACCCCCTAGTAGCAGCACCAGCCTCTCCCTGTTTTGCTATCCCTCTGCCCCTTCTCCAAATCCTTATTATGAAATCTTTCTCATTAGGATAAAACACATCAGCTCCGCCGAGCCCCCCAGCCAAAGTGTTGAAGTGGTGTCCGAGATCCCCAAGGACCAAGCCAAGTAATTGTAAGTTTTCATGTGAAATATGTTTGTTATACACATATAGCATACACTGTGCCACACAATATACAGTATACCTCTACACTGTGTAGTCTGTTCTATAAGCACCACATTATTTTCTGTCCGCCACCACAAAACAATATGGAAGTGTCCCTCCATATGGCATCATTAGTTGGCCAGACAGTGTTGTATCATGTATGTGGGCAGTAATTTTTTTAAATTATGACAAGTGCCCTTTTTTTTACTTAAGCCCCTGCCCTTCAAAATGTCTGTGCACGTCCCTGCCCTGTACTATGTGCTGCAAGCATGCAGCTGCTTAACCCTAACTGTGACATCACTGTGTATACCCTGTATTGTGATGTCACTCACTGTGCATGTTAACCCTGTACTGTTAGTCACAGTACAGGGTTAATATGCACAGTGATGTCACATACAGTACAGCCAGGGTTAATCTTTATTTTCGCTTGCATATCTTGTGTTCGTGGGGGCCTCATGTTTGAGTTTCACCTAAGGCCTCACAAAGTCTAGAGCCGCCTCTGCTCTGCTACAGTCCTCCAAAGTCTTCCTTTGATACCATTTCTCCATAAATCATTCTTGTATAATTTCCCTCTGTTCCCCATACATCTCTACATCAGTGCAATTTCGATTTTGCATTTTAAACTGCCCCTTCAGAATATTCTTAGGCTAGTTTCACGCTACCGGCAAGGGACTCTGGCAGGCTGTTCCGGCGGTTGAACAACCTGTCGGATCCGTTCTGCCACTAGTTCAAGTGTGCCCCCGGACTGCCGCTTCACCCCCATTGACTATAATGGGGGCGGGGGTGGAGTTCCGGCGGCGGCATGGCAGCGCATGGCGAGAGGCAGCCAGACTAAAAGTACTGCCTGCCGGAGTCCCCTGCCACTAATGTGAAAGTACCCTTAATCCACGGCCCGTGATGACAGCTGGTAAAATCTATATATGTGTTCACGTCCGTGGGTTTGAAGTAGGTTCTAGTTTTCAGACTATCATTCTACACAAATATAGTTAAAACTAAAAAGTTAATATTATCTTGGCTAATAGTACCAGTAAAAGTTAAGTTCCATTGGTTGGTATTAATATATTGCAAGAACTCCTCAAGCCCCAATAGTTTTCCTTCCCAAATTAATAGGCAATCATCAATAAATAATTTCCAAAAGCATGATCTCCACCTTCTCCTTTTCTAAATTTATAACTGGGTCAATATAATCTTTTTCCCAAAGGGCCATGAATAAATTGGCGACGCTGGGGGCGAATTTCACCCCCATCCCTGTTCCAGTCAACTGTAAATAAAAATTGTCATTAAACCAAAAATAATTGTGACTCAAACAAAAATCCAGACAGTCAATTACAAATTTCCCCTGTTCTTAAGAAATTCTGGGACTTCTATTCAGTTGATATCGAACTGCTGTTAGACCTTTTTCTTTAGGAATCACCATGTATAGAGATGTTACATCTACCGTAGCTAGATAAAAAAATGTATATGTATGGTCAGAACTCATTTAAAACTCTTATCACATTCCCCGTATCCTTCAAGTACGATGGTGTCTCCATCACATACTTCTGCAAAAAGAAATCAACACCGAAGAGTCTGCTCATCACGGAGTTGATCCCCGAGACAATGGTTTTTCTCCGAGGGGTCAGTGAGACTTATAGATTTTGGGAAGTTGATATATAACCAATATTACTGGATGTTTGATTCTCAAATACTCATATTCCTTTTTATTCAAAATCTCTCTCTCGTATCCCCTTCCTAGAAAGGTTTCCATCTCACCTTTAAATTCCATAGTGGGGTCTTTTTTAAGTAGTTTATATGTATTTTTATCATTCAACAATCTCAACATTTCTGCCTCATATTTTTTTATCCAGCACTACAACCCCACCCCCCTTATCAGCGGGTTTTATAACTATCTCAGAATTAGCTTCTAAGGATCTCAAAGCTTGTCTCTCACCATACTGTAGCTTATAATGTGTTGGTTTTATATCAATATTCCTCTTTTGAATGCCTCTATACACTCATTCTCTTTTAATTGTGGAAAAAACTTTGATTTTTCCCGCAGGTCAGTATGAACTGCTCCTCCCTCTGCCACACAGTAATACTTGGCTCGCATATTTCGCTAAGTTCAGTTTCCTAACATACTTATAAACATCCAAAAATGTCTCAAACTTATTTAGCTATTTAGTGGGGGCAAATTTTAATCCTTTCATTAATACCGATTTTTCATTTTCTGTAAGTTGATAAGAACTTAGGTTATATATTCCCTCTATTTCTCCTTTGGTTTCTTGGATTTGGGTCTGGGATTTCATTCCCTTACCCCTAGTTCCTCTATTAGGTTTCTTTTTTGTGGAGTTCTGCACTTTTCGCGCTGTCTGTGAACAGAACCCACCGCACCTGAGACCTGCAGCGCTCACAGTAGGATTGATGATTTGGAATTTTCCGTTTTAAATTGAAAATAATAAATATTAGCTATATATTAAGAGGAAAAAAGGCACAACTATTAGAATAACGGTTAGAATTTCTATTCTTCTATTGAATATTATATACCAATTTCTTTCATAGTACTAATTGAGAACTATTGGTAGATAGATTACAAAGGACAAGTACCATGCATTCTCATTACCTGATTAATTTAGAACAATAACAATATAGGAATCATTAGAAAAGCTGCTGTTCTGGTTATATGCATTACACTGATACTGTAATAGAGCTGTCAACTGCTGAATAAAGCTGTTTTTGGTCTCTCAAGGATCTGTCTTTGACCCTGAGATTAAGGGAATTTAGAAGATCAGATAGAAGAATCACATACTGAATTTCTATGAGCTGGTAGAAAACTGGATGCAGGAGAATCTGCTGCACTGAACGGGAATTAACAAATTCTACTGTCTACCTAGTGTTAACAAGTATGCATTTAGATCTTTTCATATGGCCAAATGGAGATTTAGAGCTACTATTTAAAAAAATCATGCAAAATGTATAATGTTAAAAAATGGGAAAAATCTGTTCCTAAGATATAAATGACAAAAGCAAACACAACCTGCTGTACGGGTAGTTCACTGACAATAGTAATTCTAAAATGTGTATTCTAAAATCCTTTACTACTGCAGCTACTGAGGCTACACATAGGATATTGCTGAATTAAAGGGGTTGTGTAGTGGTTGAATATTTATGACCTATCCTCAGGAGAGGTCATCAATATCAGATTGGTGGGGATCTAAATCCCAGCATCCAGCTACTTGAAGAGCGCTGCTTCTGCTTCAAAATTACCTACATGTCACCTCGCTTGTAGAGGAATATCTATATGCATTGCTGTGCATCTGTACCTGACTTTTTCATTGTACTTTATACCAAGTCAGAGCAGGGTATTACAGCCTATACACTGTAGCTTGTTGGTTTTCTAACAGGTTAATTGCATAGTAGTTGGGGGTATATTGTAGGATACATTTTTACAATGATAAAACTTGTTTGCTCAGTAGTGTGTTGCACACATGACTAGTTAGAGGTGTGGTTACCTAATCAAGAGGACACCTTTGGGGCAATGACCTATCTTTTGTGGACCTGAAAGCCCATGGAAGCACTTAAGGCTACTTTCACACTAGCGTTGTCTGAATCCGGCGTTCAATTCCGTCACCGGAACTGCCCGCCGGATCCGGAAAACGTGTGAAAACGGATTGCATTTTAATTCTGATCAGGATTTTGATCACAATGAAAAAATGCATTGGTGAAAACAAACAAAACAAACAAAATTTATGGACTTTAACTATTTTTTCGTGTTTTTTCGGGTTTAACATGCAAAAGCCGGATCCGGTTTGACGGAACACACGGCGCCGATCCGGCGTTAATGCAAGTCAATGGGAAAAAGGCCAGATCCGGCGTTCAGTCAAAGTGTTCCGGATTTTTGGCCGGAGGTAAAAATACAACATGCTATGGTTTTCTGAAAAGCCTGATCAGTCAAAAAGACTGAACGGAAGACATCTTGATGCATCCTGAACGGATTACTCTTTATTCAGAATGCATAGGGATACAACTGATCAGTTATTTTCCGGATTTGAGCCCCTAGGACGGAAATCAGCGCCGGAAAAGAAAAACACTAGTGTGAAAGTACCTTAAGAGTGTTTCCATGGGCTTCAGATCTGTGCCTGTGACATGTCCTATCTTTTGCCGTATTTTGCGGATAGCGGACACATTCAAGTCAATGGGTCCACATGCGCAGCACGGAGTGGACAAGGCCGTTGCCCGTATTTTTCAGGCCAACCGTTTGTGGTCCACAATATTGGCATGGAGCCCATACAGTTAAGTGAAAGAGCCCTTAATAAAGAGATCTTGTCCAAATACCGGCTGTTGGTCAGACAAAAAAAAAGTTGCATTTTGTCTCACTGAAACATGGCATTTATGTTGCAAAGCATCTGGATCTACGCTGGATTCCCATCGACTCTAAGTAGAGAATCCTGCGAGATACGGAAGGTTGCTGTGTGCCAGGACAGCCTGCTGGATCACCTTAACAAAGATGTGAACGAAGGCCTAAAAAATGCTGTTTCTCTCCACTCAGCTGCAAACAGTCTGGAGTTATTTTTTCCTCTGGACTCAAATTACCTGTTTTATAATTTTTGACATGGCCACACGGATGTCATGACATCCGTGTGCTGGCCACATTTTTTGCAGCCCGATAGAAATTAATGGGTATATGTCCAAACCGCATATACAGTCTTGTGAATGAGGCCTAAGTAGTCTGAGCTAGAATGTTATTTGTAGTACTGAACATAACATTCAACAAAAATGCTTCTTAGAAGAAACAGCAAAGAATTTCCTGGAAATTCTTCAGTAAAGTAGCATAAAAAGAAAATAATTAAATGAGACCAGGAAAAGGATAATTCCCCCCCCCCCAACAAATGAATCCATTCTTTTTCAGGAGTAATGTCTGGTATTGCAACTCACAGCTAGTATTCAGCGAACCCAAACGGTAAAGTTCGGGTCCGTACCGAAAGTTACAATTTTGGGTACCCGGACCTGAACCCGAACTTTACTGGAAAAGTTTGAGTTCGGTGTTCGGGCATTTAATAAAGCTCGCTGAAAGGCTGCAGCCAATCAACAAGCTTTTATGATGTGGGCGCTTAGAAGCCATCACAGCCATGTCTAGTAATGGCATGGCTGTGATTGGCCGGTGCATCATGTGACCCAGCCTCTATAAAAGCTGGATCACGCAGGGACAGGAAGCAGACAGCTGAAGTGAGGGACAGTGTTAGGAATCTCATCTGGCTATTTGATCTGTTGGTGACCTATAGTGATTTTTTTGTGGGTGCTATACACCAGCTTGCACCCCTGACACAAAAATATAATAATTAATCTGGCTGTTAATTTTGTGGGTGACCTATAGCGATCTTTTGTGTGTGCAATCCACCATCTTTGTACCCCTGGCACAAAAATATTATAGCTAATCTGTCTGTTAGTTCGGTGGGTAATATATTCCCATTTTTTTGTGTGAGGTATACCTGCATTGCATAGGTGACAGTGAAATTAATATAGTTAATCCGTCTGTTAGTTCGGTGGGTGACATATGCCCATTTTTTGTGTGAGGTACACCTGCATTGCATACGTGACAGTGAAATTGATATAGTTAATCCGTCTGTTTGTTCGGTGGGTGAAATATACCTATTTTTTGTGTGAGGTGCACCTGCATTGCATACGTGACCGGGAAATTAATATAGTTACAGTTACATAGTTAATACGGTTATAAAAAGACAAATGTCCATCAAGTTCAACCAAGGGATAGGTGGGGACGCGAATCCCAGAAGAAAGTGAGTCTCAGATTTCTACACATTAATGTTTTTTACTTTTAAGAATTCATCTAAACCCTTTTTAAAACTGTCCACTGTTCCTGCTGTGACCACGTCCTGAGGAAGTCTATTCCACAGATGCACAGTTCTTACAGTAAAGAAGCTTTTACGCTTCTGGAGACTGAACTTTTTCTTCAGTCGGAGGCAGTGCCCCCTTGTCTTTTGAGCACATTTTACATGGAACAGTTTTTTACCATATTTTTTGTATGGCCCATTTATATACTTGTACAGGTTAACCATGTCCCCCCTTAGACATCTCTTCTCAAGACTAAATAAATTTAATTCTTTTAATCTTTCTTCATAACTAAGACCCTCCATGCCCCTTATCATTTTAGTCGCTTTCCTCTGTACTTTTTCCAGCTGCAGTGCATCCTTTCTATGTACTGGTGCCCAGAACTGGACTGCGTATTCCAAATGAGGCGCGCTTTGTAAAGCGGTAGTATTACATCCCTGCCCCGCAATTCCATGCCTCATTTAATACATGACAATATCCTGGTGGCCTTAGAAGCAGCTGATTGACATTGTATACTGTAATTTAATCTACCATCCACAAGGACACCCAAATCCTTCTCTATAAGTGACTCTCCCAGTGCTACATCACCTAGGACATATGAAGCACAGAGATTATTACTACCAAGATGCATAACTTTGCATTTGTCCACATTGAACCTCATTTGCCAAGTTGATGCCCAATCACTCAGAGTGTTCAAGTCAGCTTGTAGTTTGTGGACATCTTCCATAGACCGTACAGTTCTACACAGTTTAGTGTCATCTACAAAAATAGATATGGTGCTATTAATCCCGTCCTCAATATCATTAATAAATAAATTAAATAATAAAGGGCCCAGCACTGAACCTTGGGGTACACCACTTATAACCTGTGACCATTCTGAATAGGAATCATTGACCACAACTCTCTGGACACGGTCCTTTAGCCAGTTTTCAATCCAGTAACAAACTATACTTTCCAAGCCAATAGACCTTACTTTACTTATTAAGCATCTATGAGGGACCGTATCAAAAGCCTTTGCAAAATCCAGAAACAGTACATCTACAGCCGCCCCTCTGTCCAGGCTACTACTCACCTCCTCATAAAAACAAATCAGGTTAGTCTGACAACTTCTGTCCTTGGTAAACCCATGCTGGTTATCACTTATAATATCATTTATAGTCACATACTCTTGTATATAGTCCCTTAAGAGTCCTTCAAACATTTTTACCACAACAGAAGTTAAACTAACTGGTCTATAATTACCTGTGGAGGACCTTGATCCTTTTTTGAATATGGGCACCACGTTTGCCTTGCGCCAATCACATGGCACTGTACCAGTCCCTAGAGAATCCTTAAAAATTATAAACAGGGGCACAGCAATGACTGAACTGAGCTCTTTAAGCACTCTTGGGTGTAATCCATCTGAATATGGTTAATCTGACTGTTAGTTCGGTGGGTAACATATACACATTTTTTGTGTGAGGTACACCTGCATTGTATACGTGAAAGGGAAATTAATATAGTTAATCCATCTGTTAGATTGGTGGGTGACATATTCCCATTCTTGTTGTGAGGTACACCTGCACTGCATACCTGACAGGGAAATAAATATAGTTAATCCATCTGTTACCTCGGTGGGTGACATGAAACCAATTTTTGTGTGAGGTACACCTGCATTGCATATGTGACAGTGAAATTGATATAGTTAATTTGTCTGTTAGTTCGGTGGGTGAAATATACCCAATTTTTGTGTGAGGTACACCTGCATTGCATACATGACAGGGAAATTAATATAGTTAATCTGTTAGTTTGGGGAATGACATCAAAGAATGAGGAGAGCATCAAATAAGCGACGTGGCCCTGGTCGTGGTGCTGCTAGTTTTGGTGGAGCTCCTGTTGCAGGGAAAGGACTTGGTCCATCTGTGCCAGCTACACGCCCAAATGAAACACCTTCCTCAGGTGCACGTAGGCGACAGAACGTTCAGCGTTATTTTGTAGGCCCAAATACCGGTGTACGAATGATGAGGCCAGAACAAGTAGAGGCGGTTAGAGATGTCGCGAACATAAAATTTTCTGTTCGCGAACGGCGAACGCAAATTTCCTCAAATGTTCGCGAACGGGCGAACCGCCATAGACTTCAATAGGCAGGCAAATTTTAAAACCCACAGGGACTCTTTCTGGCCACAATAGTGATGGAAAAGTTGTTTCAAGGGGACTAACAACTGGACTGTGGCATGCCAGAGGGGGATCCATGGCAAAACTCCCATGGAAAATTACATAGTTGACGCAGAGTCTGGATTTAATCCATAAAGGGCATAAATCACCTAACATTCCTAAATTGTTTGGAATAACGTGCTTTAAAACATCAGGTATGATGTTGTATCGATCAGGTAGTGTAAGGGTTACGCCCGCTTCACAGTGACAGACCAAACTCCCCGTTTAACGCACCGCAAACAACCGCAAACAGTCCATTTGTACAACCGCAAACTCGCCATTTGCACAAGGTTGGATACCAAGCTAGCCATGCCCCGTTCCTTGTCCTCACTGATGTCATTGAAGGTCTCTTCCTCCACCCAGCCACGTACAACACCAAGGGTCCCCGAAAGGTGACAACAAGCCCCTTGGGACGCCTGCTGTGTTTGGTCTTCCACCTCCTCAAAGCCATCTTCCTCCTCTGACTCCTCTTCTTCAGACTTCTCTCTCAGCGTTGCCTCTCTCTGCGTTATTATAAGGTGTGTTAAGTAGTACTATTCCTATCAGTTTAATCCCTGTTACGTCCACTAGTATTATTATTAATATTATTATTATAAGGTGTGTTAAGTAGTACTATTCCTATCAGTTTAATCCCTGTTACGTCCCCTATTAGGGGACGTGTATATGGCATCGATTTTAGGAACCGGGAGATGGAAAAAGATGCTTGGTCGGTCCTCCTACTTCAAATTTGGGGCACTGCGCGTGCAATCTAATGTGCCACCAGATAGGAGTGGTGTGTTAAGTAGTACTATTCTTATCAGTTTAATCCCTGTTACGTCCCCTATCAGGGGACGTGTATATGGCATCGATTTTAGGAACCGGGAGATGGAAAAAGATGCTTGGTCGGTCCTCCTACTTCAAATTTGGGGCACTGCGCGTGCAATCTAAAGTGCCACCAGATAGGAGTGGTGTGTTAAGTAGTTCTATTCTTATCAGTTTAATCCCTGTTACGTCCCCTATCAGGGGACGTGTATATGGCATCGATTTTAGGAACCGGGAGATGGAAAAAGATGCTTGGTCGGTCCTCCTACTTCAAATTTGGGGCACTGCGCGTGCAATCTAATGTGCCACCAGATAGGAGTGGTGTGTTAAGTAGTTCTATTCTTATCAGTTTAATCCCTGTTACGTCCCCTATCAGGGGACGTGTATATGGCATCGATTTTAGGAACCGGGAGATGGAAAAAGATGCTTGGTCGGTCCATCTACTACAAATTTGGGGCACTGCACGTGCAATCTAATGTGCCACCAAATAGGAGTGGTGTGTTAAGTAGTACTATTCCTATCAGTTTAATCCCTGTTACGTCCCCTATCAGGGGACGTGTATGGAATAGATTTTAGACAACCGCAAAGAGTTGTCAATAGTTGACACACTCATGACATAAATTTTATACCTCTATGCGTCAATCTTGGTGTAGTTATGACTGTGCTCGTGCGCACGTTTGGGAGATTGCAGGCGATGGGGGTTTTTTAAAGCCTATGGTCGTGCTGAGGTAGTTCAGTGACGGTTAAGTGACCCAGAAAACAATGATTCTGCAGTGTGGGCCCATTGTTGGCCTAGTAGGCTTTAATGATCACCTTAGATGATCGCAAAGAAAATTTATGTTTTTTCTATGCAAAATTATCCAGCCGATCGCTTTTGGTCTGTTCACAATGAAGCAACGACCTTATCATCTGGGGTGTGCCAACATTGACATTGCCAAAACACTCATAGAGGTGGTCGCTTCATTGTGATACGCAAGCCCCTTCACCACAACAAGGTAACGATCACGAAGGGGAATTGACACATGCATGTGCTTTTTTTTTTTTTTTTTTTAAGCCACAGTGCAGCACCAGAGGCCAGAAAAATTAGGCATGTACACATGCCTGAAAAATTAGGTATTGTTGCAGCCGCTACTGTAGCAGCTGCCAGAAAAATAGATGTTTGTTTCCCAGGCAGAAAGTGCCCTAAAACATTGCGGCTTGAACCCTAGTTGGTGGCGGATAAGTCACGCAAGTCATCCGGCATTCAGAGATAAAATACAGCAGCGTGTGGACCATTTTTAGCCCAAGGCAGCTCATCTCATTAGGCCTTGCTTAGTCGAATGTATCGCCCATTGTCAGTCCCTTCGGGATCCATCCCTCATTCATCTTAATAAAGGTGAGGTAATGTAGACTTTTTTGACCTAGGCGATTTCTCTTCTCAGTGACAATACCTCCTGCTGCACTGAAGGTCCTTTCTGACAGGACACTTGAAGCGGGGCAGGCCAGAAGTTCTATCGCAAATTGGGATAGCTCAGGCCACAGGTGAAGCCTGCACACCCAGTAGTCAAGGGGTTCATCGCTCCTCAGAGTGTCAATATCTGCAGTTAAGGCGAGGTAGTCTGCTACCTGTCGGTCGAGTCGTTCCCTGAGGGTGGACCCTGAAGGGCTGTGCCGATGCATAGGACTTAAAAAGCTCTGCATGTCCTCCATCAACAACACGTCTGTAAAGTGTCCTGTCCTTGCCGGCGTGGTCGTGGGAGGAGGAGGATTACTTTCACCTCTTCCCCTGTTAGATTCCCGTTGTGCTGTGACATCACCCTTATACGCTGTGTAAAGCATACTTTTAAATTTATGTTGGAACTGCTGCATCCTTTCTGACTTGCGGTAATTCGTTAACATTTCAGGCACTTTCTGCTTATACCGGGGGTCTAGTAGCGTGGCCACCAAGTACTGGTCGTTCTCCTTCAGCCTTTTTATACGAGGGTCCCTCAACAGGCACGACAGCATGAAAGACCCCATTTGCACAAGGTTGGATGCCGAGCTACTCATGTCCCGTTCCTCGTCCTCAGTGATCTCACTGAAGGTATGTTCTTCCCCCCAGCCACGTACAACACCATGGGTACCAGATAGGTGACAACGAGCACCCTGGGATGCCTGTTGTGGTTGGTCTTCCTCCTCCTCCTCAAAGCCACATTCCTCCTCTGACTCCTCTTCCTCACAATCCTCTTCCAGCGTTGCCGCAGGTACAGCAAGCGATGCTGATAAGGCTGTTTCTGGTGGTGATGGTGACCATAACTCTTCCTCTTCCTCTTCACGCTCATCTACGGCCTGATCCAGCACTCTTCGCAGGGCACGCTCCAGGAAGAAAACAAATGGTATGATGTCGCTGATGGTGCCTTCGGTGCGACTGACTAGGTTTGTCACCTTCTCAAAAGGACGCATGAGCCTACAGGCATTGCGCATGAGCGTCCAGTAACGTGGCAAAAAAATTCCCAGCTCCGCAGAGGCTGTCCTAGCACCCCGGTCATACAAATACTCGTTAACGGCTTTTTTTTGTTGGAGCAGGCGGTCGAACATTAGGAGTGTTGAATTCCAACATGTTGGGCTGTCGCAAATCAAGCGTCTCACTGGCATGTTGTTTCGCCGCTGGATATCTGAAAAGTGCACCATGGCCGTGTAGGAACGCCTGAAATGGCCACACACCTTCCTGGCCTGCTTCAGGACGTCCTGTAAGCCTGGGTACTTATGCACAAAGCGTTGTACAATCAGATTACACACATGTGCCATGCACGGCACATGTGTCAACTTAGCCAAATTCAATGCTGCCAACAAATTGCTTCCATTGTCACACACCACTTTGCCAATCTCCAGTTGGTGCGGAGTCAGACACTGATCCACCTGTGCATTCAGGGCGGACAGGAGTGCTGGTACGGTATGACTCTCTGCTTTCAGGCAAGTCAACCCCAAGACGGTGTGACACTGCCGTATCCGGGATGTGAAATAGCCCCTGGGGAGCTGGGGGGGTGCCGTTGATGTGGAGCAAGACACAGCAGCAGAATAGGACTCAGCCGAGGAGGTTATGGAAGAGGATGGAGTAGGAGGAGTAGAGGAGGTGGAAGCAGGCCTGCCTGCAAGTCGTGGCGGTGTCACCAACTCCTCTGCAGAGCCATGCATTCCATGCTTGGCAGCCGTCAGCAGGTTTACCCAATGCGCAGTGTAGGTGATATACCTGCCCTGACCGTGCTTTGCAGACCAGGTATCAGTGGTCTGATGGACCCTTGCCCCAACACTGTGTGCCAGACATGCCATTACTTCCTTTTGCACAATCGAGTACAGGTTGGGGATTGCCTTTTGTGGAAAGAAATTTCGGCCGGGTACCTTCCACTGCGATATCCCAAAAGATACAAATTTTTGGAATGCCTCAGACTCCACCTGCTTGTATGGTAAAAGCTGGCGGGCTAAGAGTTCAGACAAGCCAGCTGTAAGAGGCCGGGCAAGGGGGTGACTTTGTGACATTGGCTTCTTACGCTCAAACATGTCCTTGACAGACACCTGACTGTGGGCAGATGAGCAGGAACTGCTCAAGGCGAGAGACGGAGTGGCGGATTGTTGAGAGGGGGCAAGGAGGACAGCAGTGGTTGACGTGGCTGAATATGCTGGACCAGGAGGAGGATGGCGGCTTTGAGTTTGTGTGCTGCTTGTACTCATGTGTTGATCCCATAGGCGTTTGTGATGTGCAATCATGTGCCTTCGCAAAGCAGTTGTACCTAGGTGGGTGTTGGACTTCCCATGACTCTGTTTCTTTTGGCACAGGTTGCAAATGGCATCGCTGTTGTCAGAGGCAGACACACAAAAAAAATGCCAGACTTCCGGTTCCGGCGCGCGCATGAGAGGGTAGCGAGGACCGGAGCTCCGATACCCAAAGCCCGCAAACCGAAAGATATAACTCCTGGGTGATAAACCTGACATCCCGGACCCTCTGTAGGAGCCACAGAATAGGCGAATGGAAAAATTTCTGAGGAAAGAGGGCATTTCGAGTACTCCGACACGTTCATCACAGGGCGAGGAGCGCCAGCAGAAAGGTAAAATGGCGGCAGCAGACAAAGCACAGAGATTTACCCGATCGGCAGCCCAGACGCCGGGGAGAAACTCTGAAGTGGAATCGGAGGGCGCGGAGAGTGGTTTAGCCCCTGACCAGGACATTACGATATCCTGCAAATCCATGGCGCTGGAGGTGGCGAAGTTGCTGGCGCCCGACATTAAATCCACACTGGAGGCCACGGTCTCGGCGGCGCTCCTCCAGATACAGACGGAGGTGTCTCAACACTCCACACAGATAGCGGAGCTGGAGCAGAGAGTTACTATGGTGGAGGATGAACTTGAGCAGACGCAAATAAAGATGAGAGAAGTACTCTCAAACAATCAGGCGCTTAAAGACAAAATGGAAGACCTGGAAAACCGTTCCAGGAGAAGTAATCTTCGGATGGTGGGTTTGCCAGAAGATATTCCTCAAGCGATGCTGATAAAAATTTTTGCATTAGAACTCCCTCAAGCCTTGGGGCTCCAAGGCGAGTGCACAGTTGAGAGAGCCCACAGATTGGGCCCAGCAAGACAAACGGACGCAAATGGGAGTAAAGGGAGACCGAGAGCAGCCATTGCAAAATACTTAAATTATGCAGCCAAGGAAGCGATACTGAGAAAATATAAAAGCGCGCAACACCCTGTTATGTTGAGAGGCTCTAAAATATTCCTTTTCAGTGACTACTCGATGGAAGTTTCGAAACGGAGGAGAGCCTTCTCGCAAGTATGTTCGGCTCTGGTCAGAAAGAAGACCAAATTTGCGTTAATATTCCCCGCCACACTGCGGGTCTTTCATCCAGATGGACACATAGACACTTACCTCAACCCGAGGGAGGCCATGAGGGAGTTAGGAGATGATGAACATGAAGGCGCATGGCACGAGAGAGGAGGAAAAATGTCGGACACTCAGTATAATCAGAGGAAGGAGAGGCGACAGGACTCGCAAAATTACAGGAGATCTCCGACGAGTAGAGAGTCCATGGATGAGTCCCAGGGCTGAAGTGAAGTAACCTGGGGATATTGTGTAAAGTATGATGGACAAAATCCGTTAGTTGTTTCAGAGTTTCTGGGATATGTTGGAAGATGAGTAATAAATTAGATCTATGAGATCCGGTTAGATCTATAGGTATAGAAGAGAGAGGTGGAATAGGGAGAATTTATAGTAATGTTGCTGGACAGGGAAAGTAAATGATAGAGGGAGAAGAATCTTACTGTTTAGAAAGTTATAGAGGGCTTTGGGGGTAGGACTTGGTCAATTTATTAAGGTGGTGTGAAGGTAGGAGTGTGGGATTTGCGGTAGTTCCACGGAATGCGCGAAAAAAGAGAAGTTGATGTGAAGAGAATGATATCGTGTAGAGAGGATTTAATTGTTCAAGGGGGGGGGGAGGGAGGGAGGGGGGGGGGATGTTATGTTGGGAAATGTTTACATTGCTGCTCATCACTGACTTGTGCTTTCTTTTCAGATATAGATGGTCTGGTTTTCCTCCGGGTGTGTCTCCTGGGATAATCCTGTTAAAAAAGATTTTATGAGAATAGTGACATGGAACGTGAAAGGTCTGCGTTCCCAGACCAAAAGAAATATGATACTTAGACATCTTAAAAAACTGAAGGCAGATGTGGCCCTGTTACAGGAGACGCACTTGGAGGAACAGGACTTCTGGAGGATGCGTAAACATTGGGTGGGAGAGGTGATTGGTTTATCGTCAGTAGGTCGGAGGGCGGGAGTAATGATATTGTTTCATAAGAATCTTCAATACACCTTGAGTAAAAGTGAAGCTGATAGAGAAGGGAGGAGTATGAGAGCTGAGATTAACTTGGGAGGCAGACAATTAGTCCTGTATAATATTTACGCTCCTAACGAGGCCCAAACAGGTTTCTACCAAACATTGGAGAATTCAATACTCCAAAATAAAGGCCCGTCCATGATAATGGCAGGGGATTTCAATAGGGTGAGAAATAGTGTGGAGGACAGAAAGCAGACGGGAAATAAAAGGAGTCTACCGAATCCAGAAGGTTCTCATACACTTACACCGTTTCTAGAAAATGTAGACCTGATAGATATTTGGCGGAGACACCACCCTGCCGATAGGGAGTATTCTCACTACTCTTTCTCACAGAGATCTTGGTCCAGAATAGATTATGTATTGGTATCTCCAGATCTGATCCCCAGAATCCATAAGGCAGAATTAGAGGACATTTTGATCTCAGATCATGCTCCGCTTTGGGTTGATATAGAAGAAAATATCCCTAGGGGTACAGACCGGATCTGGAGAATGCCAAGTCATTTGTTACTGGATGAAGACTTCAAAGACAGACTGAGGGGGTGGTGGTGGGAGTATGCCCAGGATAATGAAGCACATAAGCAAAATGCCGAGGTGTTTTGGGAAACTGCGAAAGCAGTATTAAGGGGAAGAATCCTATCATATTCTATAGGGCAGAAAAAGGATGTGCAGAAAAAATATGATCAAGCAATACAAGATGTGAGGTTGACATACACAAAGTATCTTAATGATCCGACAGATGAAAATAAGGTGGCATGGGTCACAGCTAAACATAGCTACGATTATTATCAGGAAGGGAAAGCTAAGTGGTTCGCTGATTGTAAGCAGGCTACTTTTTTCAGGTATGGAAACAAGGCGGGAAAGTTACTGGCAAATGTAACGCGCCCTTATATCAAACGCTTGCAAATATATCCCATTCGAGATGAACAGGGAGTCTTGCAGTCTCAAGAAAGATTTTGGATATTATGAAACATTATTTTGGTGTCATGTACTCCAATACGACATATGACCCGCGGAAAGCAGGGGAACTTCTAAATAAAGTGAAACTCCCCACACTATCACCAGAAATGTTAGAGAGCCTCAACTCTGATATAACGGAGTCTGAGGTTCAACAGACAATTAAAGCATTGCATAATGGGAAGTCACCGGGCCCTGATGGATTCCCTGCGGAATTCTATAAGGCATTAGGATCTGACATAGCCTCTACGCTAACCACCCTGTTTAATTCAGTTCTCAAAGGAGGGAGGATTCCTCCATCTGGTAATATGGCATATATTAAATTGATCCCGAAGCCAGGGAAAGATCTAACACAACCAGAATCTTTCAGGCCAATCTCCTTGATTAATCAGGACCTTAAGTTGGCGTCAAAGATCCTGGCCAATAGATTGGCATTACTCATGCCGGACCTGATAGGAGAACACCAGGTAGGATTTATCAAGGGACGTTCGGCGGTTACTAACATCAGAAAAGTGCTGGCAGTGCAAGATAGCTTGCAAGGGAATGGAGCTCGTGGGTCGCAGGCCCTCTTAGCCATTGATGCCGAAAAGGCTTTTGACAATGTCAGCTGGCAATGGTTAAATGATGTTAAGCAAAATGGATATAAAAGGGGCGTTCAGGAAATATTTGTCAGCAATATACGCAGATCCTCAGGCAAGGGTTCATGTTCCAGGCTTTCTGTCGGATACTATTCGGCTTCATAGGGGGACAAGGCAAGGGTGTCCTTTGTCGCCCTTATTGTTTGACATTGCTTTGGAGCCACTTGCACTGTTCCTCTGTGGGTCGAATGTGTACGAGGGGATTAAGGTGGGAAATGAGGTTCTAAAACTAACTTGTTTTGCAGACGACTTGCTAATTTTTATGAATGCTCCGGGCTTACACCTAAAAGCGGTACTGGAGATATTCCAGAAGTATGAGGGAGTAACGGGCTACAAAATTAATGTGACCAAAAGTCAGTTATTTTTTTTGAAGGATAGAGATAGGGGGGAAGTTTCCCAAAATGGGGTCGAGATACGGAAGGAATACATTACATATTTAGGAGTCAAAATAGGAAAAAATGCATCTTCAATGTATTCATTGAACTACTTACCGCTTATAGCCAAGATCACCAAGGAGCTTGAGAAGTGGAAAGATCTACCATTATCATTAATGGGGAGGGCATGTTTAATAAAAATGGTAAGTTTCCCGAAAATGCTATACCCTCTGCAGACAATTCCTATGCTTCTCAAACACGCAGATGTGAGCAGAATACAGGCGGCGTTTGTTAAGTTCCTATTGTATAAAAAGAGACCGCGTGTGGCCTATAAGAAACTCTGCTTGTTGAAATGGAAGGGGGGTTTAAATATGCCTGACATTAGACTATATAATTTAGCTGCCTTTTTTCGTCACGTGAGAGATTGGGTTGGAAAAACAGACTATTTCTCTGCAGGAAAGGTGGAGCGGGAACTGGCTAAACCGTGGGAATTAGCGGCCCTTATTCACACTCGGTTAAAAGATCTTCCAAAGGAGGTAAAGCAATCTATCTGTCTTAGAGACACTATTATGGCGTGGAAAGCAATCAGAAAAATATACCGACTTCCGATATACTTGTCACCCCAGATGCCTTTATGGTCTCTGCCTGCTTTTCCGCAGGGGCGAGAAAATAAAATGTACAGGAAATGGAGAGAGAAAAATATCTATACACTAAGTGACCTACTAACTGGACCAGACTATAAGCTGATGTCGTGGGAGCAATTTGTTAATAAATATCAGATGGAGACATCTCACCCTTTGGCATTTTACCAGCTCTCAGCATATTGTAAAGCCCAGGCGGATTCCTTAGGAGAAGTGGATAGAATGACCTGGTTTGAAGCTCTAATGGGGAGGGGTGGGGTTATGATCTCCCTGGCAGAGACGTATAGACGTCTGAGAGACATCAGTCTTATGAACCTGGCGAAATCTGTTTTTATGCATTGGGAGAGAGATGTGGAGGTAGAAGATTTGACCCTTAAAATGAGAGAGGGGTTAGAGTATGTCAGGAAGGCAGTCCACAGTGAACAATGGAGAGAATCGCAATGGAGGATCTTACATAAAGCGACATATGCATACAATCTTTCATATACTAATGCACCAGCGCATTATCTGAGGGAATGCCCTAAATGTTCATTACCTAAAGCAGACCTTTTGCATGGGCTGTGGAACTGCCAACGGCTTAGACCGCTATGGGAAGACGTGATCTCGCTTATTAAAGAGGTCTGGGATGTAGAGGTGAGAACAGATCCGCAACAGTGTGTGTTCCAATATATTTCTGTGGGTCAGGATGTCTCGCTGGGCAAAGGGGTGGCGGAACCAGGAGTCCATATTACCCTTATGGCAGTCAAAAAGTGTTTGCTATGACATTGGTTGGAGCCAGTCATTCCTACCAAAGAAGAGGTGTTGGGTCTCATTAAAAATTTTTTGTATCTAGAGAGGTTAGAAGTAGGTAGGAACAAAGAGAAGGAAGTAGCAAAATTTTTTAAAAAATGGAAAAAACTGGTGGAGCATAGCCTAACGAGGGAAGAAATCGTGGAATTAGTAACCCCATTCAAGCAAACAAAGTGGTTTTTGGAGGCAAGTTTGAGAGGTACTCTGGGTTTATTGGAGATCTAGATAAGGGCTTTAAAAAAAAAAAAAAGGGGAAAGAAAAAAAAAGAGAAAAAATATGTTTTTTTTTTTTTTTTTTTTTTGTTTTTTTTTTCTATTCTTGTGTGAAATCTGAAATATTAGAGGAGGTGAACAAGATTGGTATGAGTAGCAGAAGTTGGGAGGGGTGAAGGGAGGGTGGGTAGTTAAGGTGGGGAAAAATAATGGGGAGAAAAAGGATGTATTGGAATGCAGATAGCAAGAAATATGATTGTATGTCTCTTAAGATGTATACTTATTGTATTAAGTGACTGTATATCTTGTGCATCTGAATAAAGAAATGTTTAAAAAAAAAAAAAATGCCACACTGCTGAGCTCTGCAATGACGGCATTCTGGTGGTGGCAACAGCATGCATTGATTGGCGTGCTGTCTGGCTGACCCCGGTTGCCGATGTATGCTGTCTGACTGTGCCACTAGCTCCTTGCGACGACCTCCCCCTGCTTCCAACTCGTCTCCTCCTCCTATCTGTCTCCCCATTTGAACTTTCCCCCTGTTCTTCTTCTCTTCGAGCGGGCACCCACGTGACATCCACGGACACATCGTCATCATCAACCGCTTCACTTGTATCTGACAACTCAACAAAGGAAGCAGCAGCGGGTACAACATCATCATCATCACACCGTACGTCCATGTGTGTAATGCTGCCTGACTGAGACATATCCCTGTTATCTACATCCTCTGGCAATAATGGTTGCGCATCACTCATTTCTTCCAACTGATGTGTAAATAACTCCTCTGACAGATCAAGTGAAGCAGCTGTGGTGATAGTGTTGGTGGTGGCGGCAGACGAGCGAGTGGTAACTTGAGAGGTGCCCAAAGCTAAGCTGGAGGAGGATGGTGCGTCAAGGTTCAGAGCGGAAGCTGTAGAAGATTGGGTGTCCTGTGTTAGCCAGTCAACTATGTCCTCAGATCTTTTCGAGTTCAGGGTACGTGGCCTCTGAACACTGGGCATTATTCTAGGGCCAAAGGGAATCACAGCACCACGACCACGACGGCCCCTGCGGGGTGGCCTGCCTCTGCCTGTCATTTTTTTTCCGATTAGTGGTACTATGTGTGCAAGCTACTGTGACACCAGATATGAGGGGCACTGTGAACTGGCAGAAGTTGGCAGAGTAGACGCTGTAGGCCTGACACACACGCTGTCATGCCCTGCTCTGACTATGTGCGGAGGTCGGCCAGAATAGCAGCATGTGTTTAGTTTTTTGTTTTTTTTTGGAGTCGTGCTAGATTCGCCTCCCTTCAGGTCTACTAGGTGGGGTCATTGGTTTAAATCTCACTCATTCCCAGTGTTCTGTGCGGGTTATAGAAATCAGTCTGGCCTTGGAAGCAAGGAAGGAAGGATTGTCTGTTCCAGCTCAGATAAGATAAGTTTGGTTTCTGTTTTTGTTGTTTGTTGTCTAGGCTGTTTGTGTGTCGTCTGTCCCCTCCAGGTTCTGAGGGAGCAGGCTGCCCCTATTCCCCTTTCGCCATCTCAGGGATTCTAGGGTATTTTCAGCCCAGGCACGAGGACACATTATTCCTACCTTCAAGGTCTGAATGTGGGCTTAGCAGTGTAGGGAGAGAAGTCAGGGATTTGTTAGGAGGTGACCTTTCCCCAGCTTCTCGCCTAGAAACTTGTTTGTTGGTTTATCTGTGTATCTGAGATCCCGTCCGCCGTGACACACGCTTGCAGACAACTAACTTCTATTCAATCTATTATAGTGAAAATTGTATTTTTTTTTTTTATGTACACTACTGTTACACCAGATATGAGTTGCACTGGTGTGACACTGTGCCCTGGCAGGCCCTGAAACGCACACGTGTGAAGGAAACTGACTGCTATTATTTCACAGTCAAATTTCTAGTTTTTTTTTAATGTACACTACTGTTACACCAGATATGAGTTGCACTGGTGTGACACTGTGCCCTGGCAGGCCCTGAAACGCACACGTGTGAAGGAAACTGACTGCTATTATTTCACAGTCAAAATTGTATTTTTTTTAAAATGTACACTACTTTTACACGAGATATGAGTTGCACTGGTGTGACACTGTGCCCTTGCAGGCCCTGAAACGCACACGTGTGAAGGAAACTGACTGCTATTATTTCACAGTCAAAATATTATTATTTTTTAAATGTACTCTAATGTTACACCAGATATGAGTTGCACTGGTGTGACACTGTGCCCTGGCAGGCCCTGAAACGCACACGTGTGAAGGAAACTGACTGCTATTATTTCACAGTCAAAATTGTATTTTTTTTTTAAATGTACACTACTGTTACACGAGATATGAATTGCACTGGTGTGACACTGTGCCCTTGCATGCCCTGAAACACACACGTGTGAAGGAAACTGACTGCTATTATTTCACAGCCAAAATTATTATTTTCTTTTAAATGTACACTACTGTTACACCAGATATGAGTTGCACTGGTGTGACACTGTGCCCTGGCAGGCCCTGAAACGCACACGTGTGAAGGAAACTGACTGCTATTATTTCACAGTCAAAATTGTATTTTTTTTTTAAATGTACACTACTGTTACACCAGATATGAGTTGCACTGGTGTGACACTGTGCCCTGGCAGGCCCTGAAATGCACACGTGTGAAGGAAACTGACTGCTATTATTTCACAGTCAAAATTGTATATTTTTTTTTAATGTACACTACTGTTACACCAGTTATGAGTTGCACTGGTGTGACACTGTGCCCTTGCAGGCCCTGAAACGCACACGTGTGAAGGAAACTGACTGCTATTATTTCACAGTCAAATTTCTCTTTTTTTTTTTTTATGTACACTACTGTTACACCAGATATGAGTTGCACTGGTGTGACACTGTGCCCTGGCAGGCCCTGAAACGCACACGCGTGCAGGCAACTGACTGCTATTATATTACAGTCAAATAAGTGCAAGCTATTGTGACACCAGATATGAGTGGTGGCGCTGGGCAAGTGGGCACAGTATACGCTGTGAGCCTGACACACGCTGGCAGGCAGGCAACTGCAATTAGATTACACAGGAAAAAAATTAAAAAAAAGCAGACTGATGTTCTAGCCCTAAAAAGGGCTTTTTGGGGTGCTGTCCTTACAGCAGAGATCAGATGAGTCCTTCAGGACTGTAGTGGACACTGAATACACTAGCCTAGCTATCGATTTCCCTATTAAATCAGCAGCAGCTACACTGTCCCTCCTCTCACTAAGAATGCAGCTTCCGAATGAATCTAAAATGGATCCTGTCCAGGAGGTGGGAGGGTCTGGGAGGGAGGGTCTGCTGCTGATTGGCTGGAATGTGTCTGCTGACTGTGAGGTACAGGGTCAAAGTTTACTCAATGATAACGAATAGGGGGCGGACCGAACATTGCATATGTTCGCCGGGAACTATTCGCCGGCGAACTATTCGGGACATCTCTAGAAGCGGTAGTAGATTGGGTGGCTCACAGTGCCTCCAGTTCCTTTACATTGTCTCCCACCGGGTCCCCTGCTGAAAGCGCAGAGTTGGCACCAATAGCCCATGGGCATCTGTCTTTCACCTCACCCCCTTGCAAATCAGCCAAGCAGTCTGAGCCCCAAGTTATGCAGCAATCTCTTATGCTTTTTGATGACTCTCCTGGCAGGGTTTCCATGGGCTGTCCACATAGCCCTGCCCCAGAAGTGGAAGATAATGAGTGTACCGATGCCCAACCAATTATGTTTCAGGATGTGGACATGGGAGGACCACCGCAGCACGTCTCTGATGATGACGAAACACATGTGCCAACTGCTGCGGCTTTCTGCAGTGTGCAGACCGGCAAGGAGGGCAGGGGTGAAGAGTGGGTGGAAGATGATGTGGAGGATGATAAGGTTCTAGACCCCACATGGAATCAAGCTCATGCGAGGGACATGTGTGGAGTTTGGAGGAAGAGGTGATGGTCAAAAAACACCAGCTGCACAGCACCCAGGGACTGAGAACACCAAAGCCAGGCGTGGCAGTTCTTCAGACAATCTGTTGATGACAAGACGCGAGTGGTTTGCACGCTGTGCAATTATAGCCTGAAGCGAGGCATACAGTTGTGTTCAAAATAATAGCAGTCAAACATCACTAACCTGATCAATCACTGTTTTTGGTAGAAATGATATTTCTATATGGCAAATGATTTACTAGCAGGTATGGTAGAGTAATAGAAACCCAACAGACCCAAGAGCCATGACATGCATGCTTCTGATTCTCTGTAATTCAATCACTTATTGAAAGGGCATGTTCAAAATAATAGCAGTGTAGAGTTCAATGAGTGAGGTCATTCATTCTTTGAAAACCAGGTGGCAATTATTGCCATTATGTAAGGAAGGAAGGCAGCAAATGTTATACATGCTGGTTAGAGTGCATTTCTCTCAAAAATTCTGAGGAAAATGGGTCGTTCCAGACATTGTTCAGAAAAACAGCGTAACTTGATTAAAAAGTTGATTGGAGAGGGGAAAACATATAAAGAAGTGCAGAAAATGATAGGCTGCTCAGCTAAAATGATCGCAAATGCTTTAACTCCTTAAGGACACAGCCATATTTCACCTTAAGGACCAGGCCATTTTTTGCAAATCTGACCTGTGTCACTTTATGTGGTGATAACTTTAAAACAATTTGACTTATCCAGGCCATTCTGAGATTGTTTTTTCGTCACATATTGTACTTCATGACACTGGTAAAAAAAAATCCATTTTTATTTATAAAAAAAAATCTAATTTGCCAAAAATTTGGAAAATTTAGCAAATTTCCAAGTTTCAGTTTCTCTACTTCTATAATACATAGTAATACCTACAAAAATTGTTATTACTTTACATTCCTCATATGTCTACTTCATGTTTGGATCATTTTGGGAATGCCATTTTATTTTTTGGGGATGTTACAAGGCTTAGAAGTTTAGAAGCAATTCTTGAAATCATGCAGAAATTTTCAAAAACCCACTTTTCAAGGACCAGTTCAGGTCTGAAGTCACTTTGTGAGGCTTACATAATAGAAACCACCCAAAAATGACCCCATTCTAGAAACTACGCCCCTCAGGGTATTAAAAACTGATTTTACAAACTTTGTTAACCCTTTAGGTGTTCCACAAGAATTAATGGAAAATAGAGATACAATTTCAAAATTTCACTTTTTTGGCAGATTTTCCATTTTAATTATTTTATTCCAGTTACAAAGCAAGGGTTAACAGACAAACAAAACTCAATATTTATAGCTCTGATTCTGTAATTTAAAGAAACACCTCATACTGTATGTGGTCGTAAACCACTGTACAGGCACACGGCAGGGCGCAGAAGGAAAGGAATGCCATACGGTTTTTGGAAGGCAGATTTTGCTAAACTGGTTTTTTGACACCATGTCCCATTTGAAGCCCCCCTGATGCACCCCTAGAGTAGAAACTCCAAAAAAGTGACCCCATCTAAGAAACGACACCCCTCAAGGTATTCAAAATTGATTTTACAAACTTTCTTAGCCCTTTAGGTGTCCCACAAGAATTAATGGAAAATAGAGATACAGCTTTTCCATTTTAATAATTTTATTCCAGTTACAAAGCAGGGGTTAACAGCCAAACAAAACTCAATATTTATGGCTCTGATTCTGTAGTTAACAGAAACACCCCACATGTGGTCATAAACCGCTGTACGGGCACACGGCAGGGCACAGAAGGAAAGGAATGCTTTTTGGAAGGCAGATTTTGCTGGACTGGTTTTTTGACACCATGTCCCATTTGAAGCCCCCGATGCACCCTTAGAGAAGAAACTCCAAAAAAGTAACCCCATTTTAGAAACTATGGGATAGGGTGACAGTTTTGTTGGTACTATTTTAGGGTACATAAGATTTTTGGTTGCTCTATATTACACTTTTTGTGAGGCAAGGTAACAAGAAATAGTTGTTTTGGCACCGTTTGAATTTTTTGCTATTTTACAACATTCATCTGACAGGTTAGATCATGTGGTATTTTTATAGAACAGGTTGTCACGGATGCGGCGATACCTAATATGTATACTTATTTTTATTTATGTAAGTTTTACACAATAATATCATTTTTGAAACAAAAAAAATGATGTTATAGTGTCTCCATATTCTAAACCATAGTTTTTTTTATTTTTTGGGCGATTGTCTCAGGTAGGGGCTCATTTTTAGCGGGATGAGGTGACGGTTAGATTTGTATTATTTTGGTGGGCATACGCCTTTATTTAGCACAGTTTTTATTTTTTACGGTGTTCATCTGAGGGGTTAGGTCAAGTGATATGTTTATAGAGCCGGTCGATACGGATGCGGCGATACCTAATATGTCTACTCTTTTTTGCTTTCAGGTTTTGGTTGCCATTTTAACCTCATCCGGACACATGACATACCGGTACTTCATGTTGTCCAGGTACTTAAGGACACATGACGTACCGGTACGTCATGTGTATTTCTGATCACCGCCGCCCAGCTGGCGGTGATCGGAACAAGGTGCCTGCTCAAATCATTGAGCAGGCACCTTGGGTCAATGCACGGGGGTGTCCCGTGACCCCCCTCTGTCGGCTATCACCGCAAACCGCAGGTCAGTTCAGACCAGCGGTTTGTGTCTTTTACAGGTTGCGGCGGGCGGCGGGCAGCGGTGCCATCAGTTCCCTGTGGGGCGGTAGGGGGGACACGATGGCATGGAAGGCAGCGCGATGCCTTATTGAGGCATCGGCGCTGCCTTTCTGAGGCATCGGTGCTGCCTTCCTGAGGCATCGGCGCTGCCTTCCGGTGACGAGCCTGTGAGATCCAGCCCTCTGGATCTCACAGGCCGGAAGCTGTATGAGTAATACACACAGTATTACTCATACAGCCAATGCATTCCAATACAGAAGTATTGGAATGAATTGTAAAGGATTAGACCCCCAAAAGTTCAAGTCCCAAAGTGGGACAAAAAATAAAGTGAAATAATAAGGTTTTCCCCCCAAAAAATTAAAAGTTTCAAGTAAAAATAAACTAAAACGTAATTTTCCCCAAATAAAGTTAAAAAAAAATTGGTAAAAAATAGGGGGAAAAAAAAGTAAACATATTAGGTATTGCCGCGTCCGTATCGACCGGCTCTATAAACATATCACATGACCTAACCCCCCAGATCAACACTGTAAAAAAATAAAAATAAAAACTGTGCTAAATAAACCATTTTTTTGGTCACCTTACACCACAAAAGTACAACAGCAAGCGATCAAAAAGGCGTTTGCCCACCAAAATAGTACCAATCTAACCATCACCTCATCCTGCAAAAAATGAGCCCCTACCGGAGACAATCGCCGAAAAAATAAAAAAACTATGGCTCAGAATATGGAGACACTAAAACATCTTTTTTTTTTGTTTTAAAAAAGCTGTTATTGTGTAGAACTTACATAAATAAAAAAAAAGTATACATATTAGGTATAGCCGCGTCCGTATCGGCCGGATCTATAAAAATATCACATGACCTAACCACTCAGATGAACAGATGAAATAAAAATGAAAACGGTGTGAAAAAAGCAATTTTTTTGTCATCTTACATCACAAAAAGTGTAATAGCAAGCGATCAAAAAGTCATATGCACCCCAAAATAGTGCCAATCAAACCGTCATCTCATCCCGCAAAAAATGAGACCCTAACTAAGATAATCGCCCAAAAACTGAAAAAACTATGGCTCTCAGACTATGGAGACACTAAAACATACAAGAATTGTATACATATTAGGTATCGTCGCGTCCGTATCAACCTGGTCTATAAAAATATCACATGATATAACCTGTCAGATGAATGTTGTAAATAACAAAAAATAAAAACGGTGCCAAAACAGCTATTTCTTGTTACCTTGCGTCACAAAAAGTGTAATATAGAGCAACCAAAAATCATATGTACCCTAAACTAGTACCAACAATACTGCCACCCTATCCCGTAGTTTCTAAAATGGGGTCACATTTTTTGAGTTTCTACTCAAGGGGTGCATCAGGGCGGCTTCAAATGGGACATGGTGTCAAAAAAAACAGTCCAGCAAAATCTGCCTTCCAAAAACCGTGTGGCATTCCTTTCCTTCTGCGCCCTGCCGTGTGCCCGTGCAGCAGTTTACGACCACATATGGGGTGTTTCTGTAAACTACAGAATCAGGACCATAAATATTGAGTTTTGTTTGGCTGTTAACCTTTGCTTTGTTACTGGGAAAATTGATTAAAATTGAAAATTTGCCCAAAAATTTAAATTCTGAAATTTCATCTCTATAAGCCAATAACTCTTGTGGAACACCTAAAGGGTTAACGACGTTTATAAAATCTGTTTTAAATACCTTGAGGGGTGTAGTTTCTTAGATGGGGTCACTTTTATGGAGTTTCTACTCTGGGTGTGCATCAGGGGGGCTTCAAATGGGACATGGTGTCAAAAAAAACAGTCCAGCAAAACCTGCCTTCCAAAAACTGTATGGCATTCCTTTCCTTCTGCGCCCTGCCGTGTGCCCGTACAGCAGTTTACGACCACATATGGGGTGTTTCTGTAAACTACAGAATCAAGGCCATAAATATTGAGTTTGGTTTGGCTGTTAACCCTTGCTTTTTAACTTGCAAAAAATTATTTAAATGGAAAATCTGCCAAAAAAGTGAAATTTTAAAATTGTATCTCTATTTTCCATTAATTCTTGTGGAACACCTAAAGGGTTAACGACGTTTGTAAAATCAGTTTTGAATACCTTGAGGGGTGTAGTTTCTTACATGGGGTCACTTTTATGGAGTTTCTACTCTAGGGGTGCATCAGGGGGGCTTCAAATGGGACATGGTGTAAAAAAAAAAATCTGTTTTGAATACCTTGAGGGGTAGTGTAGTTTATTTAATGGGGTCATTTTTGGATGGTTTCTATCATGTAAGCCTCGCAAAGTGACTTCAGACCTGAACTGGTCCCTAAAAATTGGGTTTTTGAAAATTTTTGAAAAATTTCAAGATTTGCTTCTAAATTTCTAAGCCTTGTAACATCCCTAAAAAATAAAATATCATTCCCAAAATGATCCAAACATGAAGTAGCCATATGGGGAATGTAAAGTAATAACTTTTTTTGGAGGTATTACTATGTATTATAGAAGTAAAGAAATTGAAACTTGGAAATTTGCAATTTTTTGCAAATTCTTGGTAAATTTGTTATTTTTTTATAAATAAAAATGAATTTTTTTTACTTAATTTTACCAGTGTCATGAAGTAGAATATGTGACGAAAAAACAATCTCAGAATGGCCTGGATAAGTCAAAGCGTTTTAAAGTTATCAGCACTTAAAGTGACACTGGTCAGATTTGCAAAAAATGGCCTGGTCCTTAAGGTGAAATGAGGCTGTGTCCTGAAGGGGTTAAACACACTGCTATTATTTATTATTTAGAATAGTCATATATTTTTTTTCAATGTGTACTGTTATTCCACTTTGGCATACTGCTCCCCGACAAGCGGCCCCATCACCATGGGAACGCCTGTGGGTTAGAATATGCCATTGGATCTGAGTTTTCACGATCTCAGGGAAAACTCAGATCCGATGGTATTTTCTAACCCACAGGCATTCCCATGGTGATGGGGACGCTTGTCGGGGAGGAGTATGCGAACAACTGTACAGATAGGAAAAAATAATCGAATATTCTAAATAACGAATATATTCACTATATTGCTATATATTTGGTTTTTAGAATATTCGTAATTTTTTTTCCATATGAAAACATGATTCCTTCCTGCTTAAGTTGCTTGTGGGCCAATGACTCATTGACCCACAAGAAAGAAGCAGGGAGGAATCATGTTTTCAGATGTTAAAAAATGACGAATATTCGAAATAGCGAATATATAGCACTATATTCGAAATAGTCACGAATTAGCGAAGTTGCGATATTCGCGATTAATATTCGCTATTCGATTATTCGCACTCAACACTAAATGCCAGCATTTTAAAATTCCTAGCCTTTGAAATGCTGTTGTTCCGTCTGGTGGAGACGGAAACTTTTAAAAACCTTATGGCGGTGGCTGTTCCACAGTACGTGGTTCCCAGCCACCACTACTGTTCCAGGCGAGCAATCCCTGCCCTGCACAACCAAGTGGTGGACAATCAGGTGGACACTGAGCAACGCCATCTGTGACAAGGTCCACATAACTACGGATACGTAGAAAAGTAATGGACCAGCAAGCACGGTAGGGACGTTATAGCTCCCTGACTGCACACCGGGAAAATGCAGTGGTTGCTGGGCCTCAGGCGGATAGCAGTTTGGCGCATGTCCTTCTGCCACCGAGGATTGCAGGACGTTTCTCTTTGCCTCCTGTAGCCTCCTCCTACTACTCCGCTTCGTCCTCTACCACCTCTTCATCCGGTCAGTGTAACACCTTCACCACCAACTTCAGCACAGCCAGGGAAAAACGACAGCAGTTTTGAAACTCATCTGTTTGTGGGAAAAACCCCACACCGCACAGGAGCTATGGACGGGCATGAAAAAACAGACCGATGAGTGGTTGGTACCACTGAGCCTCAAGCCCAGTCTGGGCAAAATCTTGTAGCAGCTCTGGGCCTATCCGGTTTGACGCACATTCCTTGCCTGGCGCATGTGCTGAGTTTGGTGGTGCAGAGGTTCCTGAAAAATGACTCCGATATGTCAGAACTGCTGCAGAAAATGCAGACCATCTGTGCACACTTTCGGCGTTCACACCCTGCTGCTGCTCGCCTGTCTGAACTGCAGCGTAACTTCAGCCTTCACGCTCACCGCCTCATATGCGACGTACCCACAAGATGAAACTCCACCTTGCACATGCTGGAGAGACTGTGAGAGCAGAAGCAGGTGATAGTGGAGTTTCAGCTGCAGCACGCATGTGTGAGTCGCTCTGCGGAACAGCACCACTTCACCACCAACGAGTTGGCCTCCATGCGGGACTTGTGTGTTGTTTCGAGTACTCCACCAACATGGCCAGTGCTGATGACGCAGTCCTCAACGTTATTATTCCACTTCTATGTCTCCTTGAACAAAAACACTTTGTGCGATGATGGAAGAGGATGTGGCACAGGATGAAGATGGATCATTTCCACGATTATTAGGCCAGTCATTCACAAGTGGCTCGGAGGGTGGGTTCCTGCACCAACAGAGGCCAGGTACACAACAGTCCTGCCAGGGCACAGTTCTGGAGGAGGAGGAGGATGATGATGAAGAGGAGTAACCGTGTTCATAGCAGGGTGGCACCCAAATCAGCTCATGGGCATCACTGAAACGTGGCTGGGGGATACAGAGGACACAGACGATACACCTCCTATAGAGGACAGCTTGTCGTTCCCTCTGGGCAGCCTGGCTGGCACACATGAGAGGCTATATGCTGCAGTGCCTGCGCAACGACCGCCGAGTTGCTCACATTCAAACTAGTGCTTATTACTGAGTGGCCACCCTGCTGGATCCCCTCTAAATGGTCGTTTCACGGCGAACTTTGTGCGTTTGCAATTCGCCACATTTTTTTGCATTGCGCCGAACTTTAACCCATGACACATCCATCAAGTGAAACAGGACAGCCAATTGAGACATTTCAGCACATGGACACCCCCCCAACCCTATAACAGAACCCGATCTGGCAGCCATTTCACATTATGTGTTTTGCCAATGTAGGGAGAGGTTGCATTTTGGAGCAGGGACAGGCTGTTAGGAATTTAGGGACACCAAACGCTAGCTAATAGGGCCATAAAAGTTGTTTTAAGGACTGGTAACGTTGTGCTATCGATAGGTGTGATACACAAAGGGGTGTGAAATGCTTATATTATACTTTCTAACATAGACAGTATATTATAGTGCATTTGTATGCTTCCAGAAAATACTGATTGAGGGCTGCAATCTATCAGCTTCCACAAAATACTGGTAGAGGTTTTCATATACCTGCGTCCACAAAATTACTGCTTGAGGGTGATATACCAGCTTTAACTAACAACTGATTGAGTCCTGCCATATGCCAGCTTCCCCAAAATAGTGGTAGAGGTTTTCCATATAACTGCGTCCACAAAATTACTGCTTGAGGGTGATATACCAGCTTCAACTAACAACTGATTGAGGCCTTCTATATATCAGCTTCCACAAAATAGTAGTAGAAGTTTTTCATATACCTGCGTCCACAAAATTACAGCTTGAGCGTGATATACCAGCTTCAACTAACAACTGATTGAGGCCATCCATATATCAGCTTCCACAAAATAGTGGTAGAGGTTTTCCATATACCTGCGTCCACTAAAAAATCTGCTTGAGGGTGATATACCAGCTTCAACTAACAACTGATTGAGTCCTGCCATATACCAGCTTCCACAAAATAGTAGTAGAGGTTTTACATATACCTGCGTCCACAAAATTACTGGTTGAGGGTGATATACCAGCTTCAACTAACAACTGATTGAGGCCTTCTATATATCAGCTTCCACAAAATAGTAGTTGAAGTTTCTCATATACCTTCGTCCACAAAATTACAGCTTGAGGGTGATATACTAGCTTCAATTAACAACTGATTGAGTCCTGCCATATATCAGCTTCCATAAAATAGTGGTAGAGGTTTTCCATATACCTGCGTCCACAAAATTACTGCTTGAGGGTGATATACCAGCTTTAACTAACGATATACCAGCTTTAACTAACAACTGATTGAGTCCTGCCATATATCAGCTTCCACAAAATAGTGGTAGAGGTTTTCCATATACCTGCATCCACAAAATTACTGCTTGAGGGTGATATGCCAGCTTCAACTAGCAACTGATTGAGGCCTTCCATATATCAGCTTCCACAAAATAGTGGTAGAGGTTTTCCATATACCTGCTTCCACAAAATTACTGCTTGAGGGTGATATACCAGCTTCAACTAACAACTGATTGAGTCCTGCCATATATCAGCTTCCACAAAATAGTGGTAGAGGTTTTCCATATACCTGCATCCACAAAATTACTGCTTGAGGGTGATATGCCAGCTTCAACTAGCAACTGATTGAGGCCTTCCATATATCAGCTTCCACAAAATAGTGGTAGAGGTTTTCCATATACCTGCTTCCACAAAATTACTGCTTGAGGGTGATATACCAGCTTCAACTAACAACTGATTGAGTCCTGCCATATATCAGCTTCCACAAAATAGTGGTAGAGGTTTTCCATATACCTGCATCCACAAAATTACTGCTTGAGGGTGATATGCCAGCTTCAACTAGCAACTGATTGAGGCCTTTCATATATCAGCTTCCACAAAATAGTGGTAGAGGTTTTCCATATACCTGCTTCCACAAAATTACTGCTTGAGGGTGATATACCAGCTTCAACTAACAACTGATTGAGTCCTGCCATATATCAGCTTCAACAAAATAGTGGTAGAGGTTTTCCATATACCTGCGTCCACAAAATTACTGCTTGAGGGTGATATACCAGCTTTAACTAGCAACTGATTGAGGCCTTCCATATATCAGCTTCCACAAAATAGTGGTAGAGGTTTTCCATATACCTGCTTCCACAAAATTACTGCTTGAGGGTGATATACCAGCTTTAACTAACAACTGATTGAGGCCTTCTATATATCAGCTTCCACAAAATAGTAGTAGAAGTTTTTCATATACCTGCTTCCACAAAATTACAGCTTGAGTGTGATATACCAGCTTCAACGAACAACTGATTGAGTCCTGCCATATATCAGCTTTCACAAAATAGTGATAGAGGTTTTCCTTATACCTGTGTCCACAAAATTACTGCTTGAGGGTGATATACCAGCTTCAACTAACAACTGATTGAGGCCTTCCATATATCAGCTTCCACAAAATAGTGGTAGAGGTTTTCCATATACCTGCTTACACAAAATTACTGCTTGAGGGTGATATACCAGCTTCAACTAGCAACTTATTGAGTCCTGCCATATATCAGCTTCCACAAAATAGTAGTACAGGTTTTCTATGTGCCTGCGTCCACAAAATTACTGCTTGAGGGTGATATACCAGCTTCAACTAACAACTGATTAAGGCCTTCTATATATTAGCTTCCACAGAATAGTAGTAGAAGTTTTTATATACCTGCGTCTACAAAATTACAGCTTGAGCGTGATATACCAGCTACAACTAACAACTGATTGAGTCCTGCCATATATCAGCTTCCACAAAATAGTGATAGAGGTTTCCCTTATACCTGCGTCCACAAAATTACTGCTTGAGGGTGATATACCAGCTTCAACTACCAACTGATTGAGTCCTGCCATATATCAGCTTTCATAAAATATCTAGCACCTACCAGTGGCCATTTGGCTCCAGGAGAAGTATATAGTGGGCTCAGCATGCATGTTGGTACTTGCATCCCTGGATCCAATGAAAGCTGTAATGGCACCGCGCGGGGTTAAAAGCAAAGTGTGCTTGGCGTGCATGCTGCACCTGCATTCCCTGGACTTTGTGTGGCTGTCATGGCCCACAAACAGGTAGGAACTAGTGTTAGGGAACACTCCATAGAGGCGACCTTGACGTGGTGAGTGGCTTATTGCGCTTTGGCCAAAATGTACACCAATGCCTCATCCAGCATAGAGGCAGGGCAGAGTGCTGGTTGCAGAGTGCTATTGCAATTGTGTATTTTTCTTTGTATATGTATTTTGCCATAGCGATGTGCACCTGCATATAGGGTTGTGCTGATTGAATCCCCCACATTTTTTCTTTGTAGTATATATTGGAGGCGTGGCGATCTCCATGCAGTCATGCACACCTGACCAGTCAATCTGTCCTGGAGGCTGGTTTTAAAGTCAGTATAAAACTGAGTCTGCATATATAGCACCTACCAGTGGCCATTTGGCTCCAGGAGAAGTATATAGTGGGCTCAGCATGCATGTTGGTACTTGCATCCCTGGATCCGATGAAAGCTGTAATGGCACCGGACGGGGTTAAAAGCAGAGTGTGCTTGGCGTGCATGCTGCACCTGCATTCCCTGGACTTTGTGTGGCTGTCATGGCCCACAAACAGGTAGGAACTAGTGTTAGGGACCACTCCATAGAGGCGACTTTGACGTGGTGAGTGGCTTATTGCGCTTTGGCCAAAATGTACACCAATGCCTCATCCAGCATAGAGGCAGGGCAGAACGCTGGTTGCAGAGTGCTATTGCAATTGTGTATTTTTCTTTCATAAAATAGTAGTAGAGGTTTTCTATGTGCCTTCGTCCACAAAATTACTGCTTGAGGGTGATATACCAGCTTCAACTAACAACTGATTGAGGCCTTCTATATATCAGCTTCCACAAAATATTAGTAGAAGTTTTTCATATGCCTGCGTCCACAAAATTACAGCTTGAGCATGATATACCAGCTTCAACTAACAACTGATTGAGTCCTGCCATATATCAGCTTTCATAAAATAGTGGTAGAGGTTTTCCATATACCTGTGTCCACAAAATTACTGCTTGAGGGTGATATACCAGCTTTAACTAACAACTAGGGATGAGCGAACCCGAACTGTATAGTTCGGGTTCGTACCGAATTTTGGGGTGTCCGTGACACGGACCCGAACCCGAACATTTTCGTAAAAGTCCGTGTTCGGGTTCGGTGTTCGGTGCTTTCTTGGTGCTTTTTGAAAGGCTGCAAAGCAGCCAATCAACAAGCGTCATACTACTTGCCCCAAGAGGCCATCACAGCCTTGCCTACTATTGGCATGGCTGTGATTGGCCAGTGCAGCATGTGACCCAGCCTCTATATAAGCTTGGGTCACGTAGCGCTGCACGTGACTCTGCTGATTCAAGCATAGGGAGAGGTTGCAGCTGCGACGTTAGGGCGAGATTAGGCAGATTAACTCCTCCAAAAGACTTCATTCTGTGATCGATCTGCAGCTGTGGATCATTGAAGTGCTAATATTGACTTGCTCACTTTTTTGAGGCTGCCAAGAGCGTTTTTAGATCACTTTTTTTCTGGGGTGATCGGCGGCCATTTTGTGACTTGTGGTGCGCCAGCACAAGCTATCACCAAGTGTATTTAACCATCAATAGTGTGGTTATTTTGTGCTATATCCTACATCAGCTGCAGGCTGAGCCTGTGTCACCGAAGTGCATTTAACCATCAACAGTCTGGTTATTTTTTGGCCATATACTACATCAGCTGCAGGCTGAGCCTGTGTCACTGAAGTGCATTTAACCATCAACAGTCTGATTATTTTTTGGCCATATACTACATCTGGTGCAGGCTGAGCCTGTGTCACCCAAGTGCATTTAACCATCAACAGTGTGGTTATTTTTTGGCCATATACTACATCAGGGGCAAGTTGAGCCTGTCACCCAGCGCCTAAAAAATAGACCTGACATTTCTATTCAACCAAATCTGTACTGTTTTAGCTGGTCAAGTTATTTGTAGTGACCATAAAAGCACACTTTTTGTTCTGGGTTGAAAAACTATTCCCAAATTTGCCATTCTCAAAATAACTAGTTTCTGCTATATGAGGCCAACTTGAAATCTATCCCAAAAAGGATATCTCACATTGAAGGTGCTGATAGTGTCATTCAGAAAAACCTAAGACACACGCTAGCGTGCAGATAGAAGTCTGATTCTGTGATTAAACCTATACCTGTCACACAGCGCAAAAAAAAACAGACCTCACATCTCTATTCAACCAAATCTGTACTGTTTTAGCTGGTCAAGTTATTTGTAGTGACCGTAAAAGCACACTTTTTTTTCTGGGTTGAAAAACTATTCCCAAATTTGCCATTCTCAAAATACCTAGTTTCTGGTATTTGAGGCCTACTTGAAATCTATCCCAAAAAGGATATCTTACATTGAAGGTACTGATAGTTTCATTCAGAAAAACCTAAGACACACGCTAGCGTGCAGATAGAAGTCTGATTCTGTGATTAAACCTATACCTGTCACACAGCGCAAAAAAAAACAGGCCTCACATCTCTATTCAACCAAATCTGTACTGTTTTAGCTGGTCAAGTTATTTGTAGTGACCGTAAAAGCACTTTTTATTTTCTGGATTGAAAAACTATTCCCAAATTTGCCATTCTCAAAATAACTAGTTTGTGGTATTTGAGGCCTACTTGAAATCTATCCCAAAAAGGATATCTTACATTGAAGGTACTGATAGTGTCATTTAGAAAAACCTAAGACACACGCTAGCGTGCAGATAGAAGTCTGATTCTGTGATTAAACCTATACCTGTCACACAGCGCATAAAAAAACAGGCCTCACATCTCTATTCAACCAAATCTGTACAGTTTTAGATGGTCAAGTTATTTGTAGTGACCGTAAAAGCACACTTTTTATTTTCTGGATTGAAAAACTATTCCCAAATTTGCCATTCTCAAAATAACTAGTTTGTGGTATTTGAGGCCTACTTGAAATATATCCCAAAAAGGATATCTTACATTGAAGGTACTGATAGTGTCATTCAGAAAAACCTAAGACACACGCTAGCGTGCAGATAGAAGTCTGATTCCGTGATTAAACCTATACCTGTCACACAGCGCAAAAAAAAAAACAGGCCTCACATCTCTATTCAACCAAATCTGTACTGTTTTAGCTGGTCAAGTTATTTGTAGTGACCGTAAAAGCACTTTTTATTTTCTGGATTGAAAAACTATTCCCAAATTTGCCATTCTCAAAATTGTGGTGAACGGGAACAATGAGGAAAACATCTAATAAGGGACGCGGACGCGGACATGGTCGTGGTGGTGTTAGTGGACCCTCTGGTGCTGGGAGAGGACGTGGCCGTTCTGCCACTGCCACACGTCCTAGTGTACCAACTACCTCAGGTCCCAGTAGCCGCCAGAATTTACAGGGATATTTGGTGGGGCCCAATGCCGTTCTAAGGATGGTAAGGCCTGAGCAGGTACAGGCATTAGTCAATTGGGTGGCCGACAGTGCATCCAGCACGTTCACATTATCTCCCACCCAGTCTTCTGCAGAAAGCGCACAGATGGCGCATGAAAACCAAGCCCATCAGTCTGTCACATCACCCCCATGCATATCAGGGAAACTGTCTGAGCCTCAAGTTATGCAGCAGTCTCTTATGCTGTTTGAAGACTCTGCTGCCAGGGTTTCCCAAGGGCATCCACCTAGCCCTTCACCAGGGGTGGAAGAGATAGAATGCACTAACGCACAACCACTTATGTTTCCTGATGATGAGGACATGGGAATACCACCTCAGCACGTCTCTGATGATGACGAAACACAGGTGCCAACTGCTGCGTCTTTCTGCAGTGTGAAGACTGAACAGGAGGTCAGGGGTCAAGACTGGGTGGAAGACGATGCAGGGGACGATGAGGTCCTAGACCCCACATGGAATGAAGGTCGTGCCACTGACTTTCAGAGTTCGGAGGAAGAGGCAGTGGTGAGACCGAGCCAACAGCGTAGCAAAAGAGGGAGCAGTGGGCAAAATCAGAACACCCGCCGCCAAGAGACTCCGCCTGCTACTGACCGCCGCCATCTGGGAACGAGCACCCCAAAGGCAGCTTCAAGGAGTTCCCTGGCATGGCACTTCTTCAAACAATGTGCTGACGACAAGACTCGAGTGGTTTGCACGCTGTGCCATCAGAGCCTGAAGCGAGGCATTAACGTTCTGAACCTTAGCACAACCTGCATGACCAGGCACCTGCATGCAAAGCATGAACTGCAGTGGAGTAAACACCTTAAAAACAAGGAAGTCACTCAGGCTCCCCCTGCTGCCTCTTCTGCTGCTGCCGCCTCGGCCTCTTCTGCTGCTGCCGCCGCCTCGGCCTCTTCTGCTGCTGCCGCTGCCTCGGCCTCTTCTGCTGCTGCTGCCGCCGCCTCGGCCTCTTCCACTGCCTCTGGAGGAACGTTGGCACCTGCCGCCCAGCAAACATGGGATGTACCACCAACACCACCACCTGCGTCACCAAGCATCTCAACCATGTCACACGGCAGCGTTCAGCTCTCCATCTCACAAACATTTGACAGAAAGCGTAAATTCCCACCTAGCCACCCTCGATCCCTGGCCCTGAATGCCAGCATTTCTAAACTACTGGCCTATGAAATGCTGTCATTTAGGCTGGTGGACACACACAGCTTCAAACAGCTCATGTCACTTGCTGTCCCACAGTATGTTGTTCCCAGCCGCCACTTCTTCTCCAAGAGAGCCGTGCCTTCCCTGCACAAACAAGTGTCCGATAAAATCAAGTGTGCACTGCGCAACGCCATCTGTGGCAAGGTCCACCTAACCACAGATACGTGGACCAGTAAGCACAGCCAGGGACGCTATATCTCCCTAACTGCACACTGGGTAAATGTAGTGGCGGCTGGGCCCCAGGCGGAGAGCTGTTTGGCGCACGTCCTTCCGCCGCCAAGGATCGCAAGGCAACATTCTTTGCCTCCTGTCTCCTCCTCCTCCTACTCAGCTTCCTCCTCCTCTTCTTCCACCTGCTCATCCAGTCAGCCACACACCTTCACCACCAACTTCAGCACAGCACAGGGTAAACGTCAGCAGGCCATTCTGAAACTCATATGTTTGGGGGACAGGCCCCACACCGCACAGGAGTTGTGGCGGGGTATAGAACAACAGACCGACGAGTGGTTGCTGCCGGTGAGCCTCAAGCCCGGCTTGGTGGTGTGAGATAATGGGCGAAATCTCGTTGCAGCTCTGGGACTAGTCGGTTTGACACACATCCCTTGCCTGGCGCATGTGCTGAATTTGGTGGTGCAGAAGTTCATTCGCAACTACCCCGACATGTCAGAGCTGCTGCATAAAGTGCGGGCCGTCTGTTCGCGCTTCCGGCGTTCACACCCTGACGCTGCTCGCCTGTCTGCGCTACAGCGTAACTTCGGCCTTCCCGCTCACCGAATCATACAGTATGCGACGTACCCACCAGGTGGAACTCCACCTTGCATATGCTGGACAGACTGTGCGAGCAGCAGGCCATAGTGGAGTTTCAGCTGCAGCATGCACGGGTCAGTCGCACTGTGGATCAGACACACTTCACCACCAATGACTGGGCCTCCATGCGAGACCTGTGTGCCCTGTTGCGCTGTTTCGAGTACTCCACCAACATGGCCAGTGGCGATGACGCCGTTATCAGCGTTACAATACCACTTCTATGTCTCCTTGAGAAAACACTTAGGGCGATGATGGAAGAGGAGGTGGCCCAGGAGGAAGAGGAGGAAGAGGGGTCATTTTTAGCACTTTCAGGCCAGTATCTTCGAAGTGACTCAGAGGAAGGTTTTTTGCAACACCAGAGGCCAGGTACAAATGTGGCCAGACGGGGCCCACTACTGGAGGACGAGGAGGACGAGGATGAGGAGGAGGTGGAGGAGGAGGAGGAAGAGGATGAAGCATGTTCACAGCGGGGTGGCACCCAAAGCAGCTCGGGCCCATCACTCGTGCGTGGCTGGGGGGAAACACAGGACGATGACGATACGCCTCCCACAGAGGACAGCTTGTCCTTACCTCTGGGCAGCCTGGCACACATGAGCGACTACATGCTGCAGTGCCTGCGCAACGACAGCAGAGTTGCCCACATTTTAACGTGTGCGGACTACTGGGTTGCCACCCTGCTGGATCCCCGGTACAAAGACAATGTGCCCACCTTACTTCCTACACTGGAGCGTAATAGGAAGATGCGCGAGTACAAGCGCACGTTGGTAGACGCGCTACTGAGAGCATTCCCAAATGTCACAGGGGAACCAGTGGAAGCCCAATGCGAAGGCAGAGGAGGAGCAAGAGGTCGCCAACGCAGCTGTGTCACGCCCAGCTCCTCTGAGGGCAGGGTTAGCATGGCAGAGATGTGGAAAAGTTTTGTCAACACGCCACAGCTAAGTGCACCACCACCTGATACGGAACGTGTTAGCAGGAGGCAACATTTCACTAACATGGTGGAACAGTACCTGTGCACACCCCTCCACGTACTGACTGATGGTTCGGCCCCATTCAACTTCTGGGTCTCCAAATTGTCCACGTGGCCAGAGCTAGCCTTTTATGCCTTGGAGGTGCTGGCCTGCCCGGCGGCCAGCGTTTTGTCTGAACGTGTATTCAGCACGGCAGGGGGCGTCATTACAGACAAACGCAGCCGCCTGTCTACAGCCAATGTGGACAAGCTGACGTTCATAAAAATGAACCAGGCATGGATCCCACAGGACCTGTCCATCCCTTGTGCAGATTAGATATTAACTACCTCCCCTTAACAATATATTATTCTACTCCAGGGCACTTCCTCATTCAATACTATTTTTAATTTCATTTTACCATTATATTGCGGGGCAACCCAAAGTTGAATGAACCTCTCCTCTGTCTGGGTGCCGGGGCCTAAATGTGTGACAGTGGCCTGTTCCAGTGGTGGGTGACGTGAAGCCTGATTCTCTGCTATGACATGAAGACTTATTCTGTGCTGACATGAAGCCAGATTCTCTGTTACGCGACCTCTCTCCTCTGCCTGGGTGCCTGGGCCTAAATATGTGACAGTGGCCTGTTCCAGTGGTGGGTGACGTGAAGCCTGATTCTCTGCTATGACATGAAGACTGATTCTGCGCTGACATAAGGCCAGATTCTCTGTTACAGGACCTCTCTCCTCTGTCTGGGTGCCTGGGCCTAAATGTGTGACAGTGGCCTGTTCCAGTGGTGGGTGACGTGAAGCCTGATTCTCTGCTATGACATGAAGACTTATTCTGTGCTGACATGAAGCCAGATTCTCTGTTACGCGACCTCTCTCCTCTGCCTGGGTGCCTGGGCCTAAATATGTGACAGTGGCCTGTTCCAGTGGTGGGTGACGTGAAGCCTGATTCTCTGCTATGACATGAAGACTGATTCTGCGCTGACATAAGGCCAGATTCTCTGTTACAGGACCTCTCTCCTCTGTCTGGGTGCCGGGGCCTAAATGTGTGACAGTGGCCTGTTCCAGTGGTGGGTGACGTGAAGCCTGATTCTCTGCTATGACATGAAGACAGATTCTGCGCTGACATAAGGCCAGATTCTCTGTTACGGGACCACTCTCCTCTGTCTGGGTGCCGGGGCCTAAATGTGTGACAGTGGCCTGTTCCAGTGGTGGGTGACGTGAAGCCTGATTCTCTGCTATGACATGAAGACTGATTCTGCGCTGACATAAGGCCAGATTCTCTGTTACGGGACCTCTCTCCTCTGCCTGGGTGCCTGGGCCTATATGTGTGACAGTGGCCTGTTCCAGTGGTGGGTGACGTGATGCCTGATTCTCTGCTATGACATAAAGACAGATTCTGTGCTGACATAAGGCCAGATTCTCTGTTACGGGACCTCTCTCCTCTGCCTGGGTGCCTGGGCCTAAATGTGTGACAGTGGCCTGTTCCAGTGGTGGGTGACGTGATGCCTGATTCTCTGCTATGACATGAAGACAGATTCTGTGCTGACATAAGGCCAGATTCTCTGTTACAGGACCTCTCTCCTCTGTCTGGGTGCCGGGGCCTAAATGTGTGACAGTGGCCTGTTCCAGTGGTGGGTGACGTGAAGCCTGATTCTCTGCTATGACATGAAGACTGATTCTGTGCTGACATGAAGCCAGATTCTCTGCTATGGCATGAAGAGACTGATTCTGTGCTGACATGAAGCCAGATTCTTTGCTATGGCATGAAGAGACTGATTCTCTGCTGACGTGAAGCCAGATTCTCTGCTATGGGACCTCTGTCCAATTGATATTGGGTCATTTTTATTTTTTTTATTTTTATTTTAATTCATTTCCCTATCCACATTTTTTTGCAGGGGATTTACCTACATGTTGCAGCCTTCTAGCTCTTTCCTGGGCTGTTTTACTGCCTTTTTAGTGCCCAAAAGTTCGGGTCCCCATTGACTTCAATGGGGTTCGGGTTCGGGACGAAGTTCGGTTCGGGTTCGGATCCCGAACCCGAACAATTCCGTGAAGTTCGGCCGAACTTCTCGAACCCGAACATCCAGGTGTTCGCTCAACTCTACTAACAACTGATTGAGTCGTGCCATATACCAGCTTCCACAAAATAGTGGTAGAGGTTTTCCATATACCTGCATCCACAAAATTACTGCTTGAGGGTGATATACCAGCTTCAACTCAGAACTGATTGAGGCCTGCCATATATCAGCTTCCACAAATACTGCTCTTCTATAGGGACTTTGGCACAGGGTCATTTTGTAAATGACAGCCAGAGGAAGAGGCAGGGGTAGTAGTGGTCGGGCAGGTGCACGAGGCCGGTGCGTAAGTGTGAAGTTGGAGAAAGTGCGTGCGATTATGTCAAAGGACTCACCAGAGTTGGTTGAGTGGCTCACTCAGCCTTCCGCTTCTGCACCCTCAACATCCTCTGTATCTGCACCCTCCTCACTCTCTGCTGTGTGCACCCGCAAAGACACCACCACCACCATAGCCCGTCCATTCGAGTCGAGAAATTATTTTACCATCTATTCCTAGACCATACCGATGCGCAGCCATTCTTTGCATCGGATGAGGAAGAGGAGGTAGCAATGGCCGCCACCCAGCGGTCTGACGACAGTACCCAGATCAGCCCAAGGAGGGTGGTCCCCACTGTTGCTGCCTACTCCGAGATCTCTAATGTCAGCAGTGGTGAAGGTGATGATGATGACGTGTCGATGGACGTCACGTGGATGCCTACAAGAGAGGAAGAGGATGGGAGTTCAGAGGGATATACGGAGCAGCAGATAGGGAGGAGAAGTAGGAGAAGCAGGCAGAACTCGCAGTGCACAGGAGGCAAAAAGCAGACTTCAAATATATCTGGAGCGAGCCACCCACCATGCACGGTCACATCTGGCACTCTCAGGACTCTGGCACATGGCTCCGCAGTGTGGTCTTTTTTTAACGTGTCAGCTGCTGACAATAGTGTTGCCATCTGCAGCCTGTGCTGTCAACACATAAGTTTCGGTAAGCCTAACACTCACCTAGGGATGACCGCCTTAAGAAGGCACCTGGCCTCCCATCACCGAGCTCAGAGGGAGCAACGCCGTCAGAACCCACCAAGCCCCACTCCCAGCGCTCCACGTCCTGTCTCTTCTCCTTCTCCTCTCTCCTCCCATTTGTCCACCACTCTATTTTCCACCGTGCCGTCGTTGCGTTCTGCTGGCACAAGGCAGGCTTTCGTGGCCCAAATGTTCGAGAGTAAAAAAATGATGACGCCAGATAATCCTCTTGCCCAACGGCTGACTGCTGGCTTGTCGGAAATGCTAGCCCGCCAACTACTGCCATATAAATTGGTGGACTCGGAGGCCAAAATTTGAGGCTATTGTCACACCGCAATTGAAGGTCCCCGGAAGGAAATATTTCTTCCAGAAGGGCATCCCTGAACTATATGGCGACCTTCAGCGGCAAGTTAATATATCTCTGGCACACAGTGTAAGTGCCAAGATACATCTGACCACAGACACGTGGTCTAGCAAACATGGGCAGGGAAGGTACATAACTTTTACTGCCCACTGGGTGAACCTTCTGACGGCCATCAAGCATGTATCCCGTGGCACCCTTGTGGATTTGGTGTTACCACCACGGATTGCGTGCAGGCCTGCCTCTTCTTCTCCTCCTTCTCCACTCCATCCTCCGTCTCCTCCTCGGCTGACTCCTCCTTTTTCACTGCTACCACCTCTTCCACTGCACCCCCCAAGCTCCCCAGAACCTATTTGACTTGCAAGGTGAGACGTTGCAATGCTGTGCTGCGACTTTTGTGCCTGGAAGCCAAGAGCCACATCGGTCCTGCACTGCTTTCAGCTCTGCGGTCACAGGCCTACCAGTGGCTAACCCTGCTTAATTTGACAGTTGGTAAAGTGGTGTGCGACAACGGTGCCAATCTGCTGAGCGCGCTGAAACAGGGCAAAATGACACACGTGCCATGCATGGCACACGTCCTGAACTTAGTCGTACAGCGATTTGTTGCCAAATTCCCTGGGGTCCAGGACGTCTTGCGGCCGGCCAGGAAAATCTCTGGCCATTTTAGAAGATCTTACACGGCCATGGCTCGCCTAGCTGACGTTCAGCGGCGACACCACTTGCCAGTCAGACGTCTGATTTGTGACAGCCCGACACACTGGAACTCCACCTTGTACAGTATATGCTTCATAGGCTGCTCCAGCAGAAACAACTACCTGTATGAACTCTGGGTAGGACAGGTTCTGGGTAGCTTGATTTCTTTTCACCGCGCCAGTCGCTGCTCATGCCCGACGCATGCAGACTTTTTCAGCCATTTGATGAGATCAAAAAACTGGTCAGTCGAAGCCAGGGCACCGTCAGTGACATTGTACCTTAAGCTTTCTTTCTGGAGCGTGCATTGCATCGTGTCATTGATCAAGCTGTCGAGGAGCAGGAGCTGGAAGATGAGGAAGTCGCAATGCTGAATGAATTCCCATGGGGGGCTAATCCATCTGAGACAAGTCAGCAGGAGTCTGAAGAGGAGTCAGAGGAGGATGGTGGAAGGGGGGAGGAGGAGGAGGAGCAAGAAGAGCAGGATTTAAACTTTTCGAGGATCCCTGGTGTTGTCCGTGGCTGGGGGGAGGAGACCGAGGACGACATTCTTCTGGGCGATGAACAGGAGCCAGGGCGATCCACCACTTCCAATTTAGTGCAAATGGGTGCCTTTATGCTCCAGTGTTTGAAGAGGGACCCCAGTATAAAAAGCATATATGTCAAAGACTAGTACTTGGTGGCAATGTACTTAGACCCCCGGTACAAACACAAAATGGCGGACATGTTACCAGCATCACATAGGGCTGGCAGAATGCAACATTTCCAGGCCTTGCTGCGAGAGATACTGCTTTCTGTTGGTACGGGCAATGGCAGAGGAATTTCCACCCACAGCGAAACAGGTGCAGGTACCAATCCTACTTTGCCTGCAAAAAGAGGGCGGTTTAAAGATATGTTGGTCATTTCGGATATGAGATCATTCTTGTAGCCAACCCATCGATAGCCGCCCTCCAATCCAGCCTAAGGGAACGCCTAGACCGACAGGTGTCTTTGCTGTCAGGTGAATGCCTATTAGCTAATTTTTGGGGCCTGTACTGGTCAACAGTTACATTTTTATCCTGTGACCGCCTAATGTACCTCCAGCCACAGAATCCTACAAAGTTGTTTGCTGTCTGGTAAATGCCTATTGGCTAATTTTTGGGGCCTGTACAGGCCGACAGTTAAATTTTTATCCTCTGACCGCCTGATGTATTTCCAGCCACAGAATCCTACAAAGTTGTTTGCTGTCAGGTGAATACCTATTGGCTAATTTTTTGGGCCTGTACTGGCCGACAGATAAATTTTTATTCTCTGACCGCCTAATGTCCCTCCAGCCACAGAATCCAAAGTTCTTTGCTGTCAGTTGAATGTCTTTTGGCAAATTTTTGGGGCCTCTTCTGGCCGACAGTTACATATTTATCCTGTGACCGCCTAATGTACCTCCATTTACTTGCTGTTATGTGTCGGCCTTATACTACAGCGTTACCGTTTACCTGCTGCTTTCAGAGGTGTTTACGTTCATTTTAGGTGTTGCCCCGGTCTGGTAGTGAATCATTCCTGGGAACGCATTCCTGCTGAGTCTTGTGGAGTTATGTGTAGGCCTTATACTCAACCATTTCCTTTACCAGCTGATGCTGCTGTCTGTCCAGATCCAGATGAGTTTGGACTAAAGGGGCATTACTGTAACCTTATCATTTAAAATTACACCAAAATATAACAATATTTAAAAAATGAAAGCACACGTTATAAACAACAAAACTATTTATGAACAATCCTACAAAAATAACATGCCTTTATGGCAATTTTTTAAGTTGGTCCAGCAGGTCTAGCACCTCCTGCATCCCAGTGCGGTGCTGCTCATTTAACCTTTGCACCTTGTGCACAAATGTCATACGCTGCGCCCGCATCTTGCGCTGCAGCTCCTCAATTTTCAGCTCCTTCTGCTTCCAGAGCTCCTTGATTGCTTTTTGGTACTCCTGCTGCAGCTTTTTTATTTTCACATTTATTTTCTTAATTGCTGTTAGGATAAAAAAATATATAAAAATTACTTGCAATTCAGATTAAGAGCAAATTAGTGCACTGTGTGGAGTATTTTTTATGTTGTCCCCTCATTGTTTGCCCTTTTAATGTTTATGTACATGTTATGGATTCATAATCATATTGCTATGTGCACATATTTACCCTCCTAGCGGGGGCTGGTGACCTCCTCCTCATCCTGAGCTGGGGCGGTGCTGGAGGGTACTGCAGTTTCCGCCTCTATCTCCACCACTTTGCCAACCTCTGATGGGGGTGGTGCATCCACATGATGGGAGGGTCTGGCCTCCTCTACCTCCTCCTCCGCGGAGACCTCCGCCACCTCCAAATCCTCGGTGGAAGGCCTGCGGCGGACTGAGGGAATGGGAACATCTGTGATCACACAATATTCAAAATTTAGACAAACAACTTAGAAATCATAACAACTTTAAATAAGAAATTACAATATGGAGGGATCTGCATGGGATTAAGATTATCTCAATGGGGGCTTAATCTGGTTTTGGCGGTAAATTACCTACCAAAACAAGTGGTAAAGATAGCTAAAAATGGCCTGTTACTATGTAGGATGAGGTAGCAGGGGAATGGTTAGAAAGGTGTCCTATAGTGTACTGTTGCTGGGTTATTGAAGTTCAGGGGACCCCAGCATCAATTATGAAATTGGATAAGGGGTTATTGGGTGGTATTACAATGGGTATATAATTGCAGGGGCTGCCAGCGTTATGCTGTTTGCCAAGCCACATTTTGAAGATCTGCTTCCGGTCCACCCTCCCTGTTGATTTTTTTGTCACGGTCACTTTATTAGAAGGAGGGGTAAAGTCGCTTGCCAATAGGTGGAAAGCAGACTAGATGTTTTCAAAGCTTATGGCTGGTCTATTCAGTGGTTAATATGTCTTATGGAATCTATTCATTTGTTTAACTATTCTTTAATAAAGTTGGCCGTGGTCTAATTTATCCATTTATATTATGTGTCCATGTTTCCTATTTTATTATTGGTTTATGAGGTTAAGTTACTGGGGTGTGTGTATATATATATATATATATATATATATATATATATAAAATCTATAATCCCATGAAAATTAAGTGGGGGATGTACGAAATCAGCTGGTTACATCATAAATCTCTACAATGCTGTGTGTATAAATATATATATATATATATATATATATATATATATTGTGGCAATGTGAACATTGAGGTGTTGTTTCCCCAGGTTCCAGTCCGGGACTTGAGGCATGCTCATGTCCAGGGATCCTATTTAATCCTGCTACTGGATCTTGGGTGTGTCTCACTCTGGAGTGTCTTGTGAAGCAGAGGCCTGGTGAGGCTCTGTGTGAGTGGTCCCAGCCGGGTGGGCTGAGGGGTCACGAGGCTAGGCAATAGCCTGAACTTTTGGGGACGCGGTGACGCCTGTGAAACAAGGATCACGAGGCCAGAGTCGGGAGGACTACTGGGCCACAATCCCCCAAAAGGTATTGAAGTGTCACAGCCTGGAGGTTGCTGGACTGTATGGCTGATCCGTCAATGCAGCAATTTTAATGCACTAATATATTTCAATAGAAAATAATGCCGGATCCAGGCATTCCGGCAAGTGTTCCGGAATTTTGGACGGAGAGTAAAATGCAGCATGCTGTGTTTTTTCTCCGTCCAAATACCGTAAAAGGACTGAACTGAAGACATCCTGATGCATACTGAAAGGAATGCTATCCATTCATAATGAATTAAGATAAAACTTTTTTCCGGTATTAAGCCCCGAGGATGGAACTCAATACTGGAAAACTTTAACGCAAGTGTGAAAGTACCCTAATGTGCTACGTGTCACACCAGGTACTAAGTAATAATTTATAAAGGGATGAAATGACTTTTTTGCATAACTGTATATATACACATTACAGAGTGTTGGCGAGAGATACAAAAGTAATGTACGCATTATACCTGGGCATGTTCGGTCTCGGATCTCTCTGATCCGCTCTGGATTCCTCCGCTTTAAATGGGACCATTTTTTTTATAAGGGCCATTCTGTGGTGCTTAACTTTGAACTTCCACAACAGCTCATTGCCTAGTTCACGGACTATTCTCTGTTTTTCAGCATGGGCCCGGGTCAGATGATATCCCCGCCCCAACATGCGCTGCAAGATAAAGATGCAAGCATATAATCCCAATTTTTTAAAATACTAGTATTGAAAATAATGTTCTCAACAAAACAGTATAAAGTATTTAAGTCTTTGAAGGGGAAATATTAGATTTACTTTTACGGTTAGAAGATCCGATTGTATTGCGATTGTATATGTGTGGGGTCTGAGTGAGCAATCAGATATTGTCCAGCAAAGCAGAGATGTACCTATCTAGTGAAGTGACAGTACGGTATGGGGTGTAAAGCTGGTTCGCCTCCCCGTGGTGCACCCTGGGTAACTCTAAATGAACCAGCAAATACTGGCGGTCTGACAAATAAAGCTTCTCCTGAGTCCTGACCATCAGGACACAAACTATAATCTATAGACTGTGTCTGTATGTGTGTGTGGTATATAGTATGCGGCAAAAAAATGGATGTGCAATGTGCATTTGAGAGATATTTCTATGCTGTTCATACATACATGCTACAGAGATAGTGCTGTGATATTACAACAATTATTAGTGCACCAATCACTAATATCTACTGAGACCTTGTCACATTTTTTTAAACACTCTATCTGCATATAAAGCGATTGTTCTGACATGCATGTGAAATGTAATCAAATACACTGCTTTAATGTCAAATTACTTACAGTGATCAGGAGTTCTTCGTCAACGTCGCAAAAATTGCTGCCAACCATCTTTTCTGATCGCATCCAACTTTGGGTCGGTGGAAACCAGTTGCTGTTGTAGTCCACGCCTGACAGCGGGGGTTTAGTTGAAGCACAAGGCAAAGGCAGCGGAGGAGGAAGAAGTTGCCAACGCAGCTGGGGCACTGCCAGCACCTCAGAAGGGAGGGTTAGCATGGCCGAAATGTGGAAAAGCTTTGTCAGCACGCCAGCACCACCAGCTGATAAGGAACGTCTTAGCAGGAGGCAGCATTTCAGCAACATGGTGTAACAGTATATGTGCACACGCCTACACGTACTGACTGATGGGTCTGCCCCATTCAACTTCTGGATCTCCAAATTGGGCACATGGCCTGAGCTTGCTCTTTACGCCTTGGAGGTGCTGGCCTGCCCTGCGGCCAGTGTATTGTCCGAACATGTGTTTACCACTGCAGGGGGAGTGATCACAGACAAGCGCAGCCGCCGGTCCACAGCCAATGTGGACAAGCTCACGTTCATTAAAATGAACCAGACATGGATCCCACAGGACTTGTCCGTACCTTGTGCTGGATAGACAAGTATACCGGCCGCACCCAGCCATTGTTATACTCCAGCGCAGTTTCTCTTTGCATTCTCTCTTCTATTTCCAAATGTTTTGTGGTCTTCCCAAATTTATAAAAAAATAAAAAGAATAAAAAATAAATGAAAATAAATAAATAAAAAACAACAAAAACTGTGTTGGCTACCTCATCCTCCTCCACCACCGCTTCTACCTACAGCGCCACGTCCACAGCCTCCTCAACCTCCTACTCCACTTGACCTCCGCCTCCTAGTTCAAGATTATAATTTTAGAATTTTTTATATTCTTTGTTTTTTTATGTAATTTCCCTATCCACATTTGTTTGCATGGCAATTGTCCTGCTCTAACCCCCATTTGCTTCCTTTTGCAGCCCTCTAGCCCTTACCATGACTATTTTACAGGCATTTTAGTGCCAAAGTTCGGGTCCCTATTGACTTCAATGGGCTTCAGGTTTGGGGTCGAATTCGGGGCAAGTTCGGGTCCCTATTAGAGTTGAGCGAACTCGAACTGTAAAGTTCGGGTTCGTACAGAACTTTAGGTTTTTTGGCATCCGGACCCGAACATTTACGTAAAAGTTTGGGTTCGGGTTCGGTGGCAATTTCTATGGCGCTTTTTAATAGGCTGCAAAGCAGCCAATCAACAAGCGTCATGCTACTTGCCCCAAGAGGCCATCACAGCCATGCCTACTATTGGCATGGCTGTGATTGGCCAACTGCAGCATGTGACCCAGCCTCTATTTAAGCTGGTGTCAGGTAGCGCCGCCCGTCACTCTGCTCGGATTAGTATAGGGATAGGCTGCAGCTGCTGTGAGGGAGAGATCAGGAAAGAATCTTTTATGAAGAACTGCTTCTTTACTCAGCGAACTACAGCAAATGTGTTTTGTGGGTGCAGTGCATAATTGTTTTAAGCCTGCCCTGAGCCAACTACTACTAAAAACTAACTTTTTTTCCTTCAGTTAGTCAATATCAATACATAATCGGCAGCCATTTTATGCAACGATAGTGCACCAGCACAGAATATCTGCATGTCTGCAAGTCCAGAAATACTGCTTTGAGACACGAGGGTTAAAAAAAACCTCTGTTTCATTAAGTGCACATCTAGGATTATCGCTGCATAAGTGACTGTTAGGCCAGAAATACGGCTTTCTCATACTGGAGCATGCTGGGGTAAAAAAATAAAAACTCTGTTTTATATAGTGCACATCTGTGATTATAGGTGCATAAGTGAGTGTTACATTTAGGCCAGAAATACGGCTTTGGCATACTGGGTGAAAAAAAAAAACTCTGTTTCATATAGTGCACATCTAGGATTATAGGTGCATAAGGGACTGTTCATTTTAGGCCAGAAATATGGCTTTTGCATACCGGGGTGGAAAAAACACTGTGTTTTCTATACTGCACATCTGTGACTATAGGTGCATGTTACTGAGAAATTTAGGCCACAAATACGGCTTTTGCTTACTGGGGTTAAAAAAAACCTCTGATATACTGCACATCTGGGATTAGAGGTGCATAAGTTACTGTGAAATTTAGGCCACAAATACCGCTGTCAGAGTTTAAAAAAAAAAATTAAGCGCAATACCCTACATCAGGGTTTTTATTGGCGGATAATTATTTTTAACAGATTCAACCACTTTTTACTTTGCTTGGTGAACGCTAATTATGAGGGAAACATCTAATAAGGGACGCGGTCATGGTCGTGGTGGTGTTGGTGGAGCCTCTGGTGCAGGGAGAGGACGTGGCCGTTCTGCCACAGCTACACGTCCTACTGAACCTACTACCTCAGGTCCCAGTAGCCGCCAGAATCTACAGCGATATTTGGTCGGGCCTAATGCTGTTCTAAGGATGGTAAGGCCTGAGCAAGTACAGACGCTAGTCCTTTGGGTGTCCGACAGTGAATCCAGCACGTTCACATTATCTCCCACCCAGTCTTCTGCAGAAAGCGCACAGGTGGCACCTGAAACCCATGCCCATCAGTCTGTCACATGACCCCCGTGCATATCGGGGAACCTGTCTGAGCCTCAAGTCATGCAGCAGTCTCTTATGCTGTTTGAAGACTCTGCTGCCAGGGTTTCCCAAGGGCATCCACCTAGCCCTTCCCCAGGGGTGGAAGGCATAGAATGCACTGACACACAACCACTTATGTTTCCTGATGAGGACATGGGAATACAACCTCAGCACATCTCTGATGATGACGAAACACAGGTGCAGACCGAAAAGGAGGTCAGGGAGAAAGACTGGGTGGAAGACGATGCAGGGGACGATGAGGTCCTAGACCCCACATGGAATGAAGGTCGTGCCACTGACTTTCAGAGTTCGGAGGAAGAGGCAGTGGTGAGACCGAGCCAACAGCGTAGCAAAAGAGGGAGCAGGGTGCAAAAGCAGAGCAGCCATCGCCAAAACAGCTCGCCTGCTATTGGCCACCGCCACCAGGGACCGAGCATACCAAAGGCAGCTTCAAGGAGTTCCCTGGCATAATCTTCACACAATGTGCTGACAACAAGACCCGAGTGGTTTGCACGCTGTGCCATCAGAGCCTAAAGCGAGGCATTAACGTTCTAAACCTTAGCACAACCTGCATGACCAGGCATCTACATGCGAGACACGGGCTGCAGTGGAATAAGCACCTTCAAAACCAACCCTCTTCTGCTGCTGCCTTGGCTTCTTCCTCCGCCTCTAGAGGAATGTTGGCACCTGCCACCCAGCAAACAGAGGATGTGCCACCAACACCACCACCTCCGTCATCAAGCATCTCCACCATGTCACACGGAAGCGTTCAGCTCTCCATCTCACAAACCTTAAAGAGAAAGCGTAAATTCCCACCTAGCCAACCTCGATCCCTGGCCCTGAATGCCAGCATTTCTAAACTACTGGCCTTTGAAATGCTGTTATTCAGGCTGGTGGAGATGGACAGCTTCAAACAGCTCATGTCGCTTGCTGTCCCACAGAACGTCGTTCCCAGCCGCCACTACTGTACTTCTACAGGAGAGCCATGCCCTCCCTGCACAACCAAGTATCGGATAAAATCAAGTGTGCACTGCACAACGCCATCTGTGGCAAGGTCCACCTAACCACAGATACGTGGACCAGTAAGCACGGCCAGGGACGCTATATCTCTCTAACTGCACACTGGATAAATGTAGTGGCGACTGGGCCCCAGGTGGAGAGGTGTTTGGCGCACGTCCTTCCGCCGCCAAGGATCGCAGGGCATCATTCTTTGCCTCCGGTTTCCTCCTCTTCCTCCTCGGCTTCCTCCTCCTCTTCTACCACCTCCTCATCCGGTCAGCGACAGACCTTTACCACCAACTTCAGCACAGCCAGGGGTAAACGTCAGCAGGCTGTTCTGAAACTGATGTGTTTGGGGGAAAGGCCCGGTCACGGCGAAACATGTCGGGGGGCAGCGTGAGGCTTCAGTTTTAATACAGTGCAGTGTGCAGCCCCAAACAGCATAAGGGGAATCGCAACACTAGGTCTATAGCATGCTGGCAGCGCGCAGCCAGCTGCATCATTGATGATTAGGAGCGACCTGTACCCCACATTGTGAAAGGGGATGCTGTATAACACTATAGTAACTGTAATAGACAAGTGAGGACTGCGACGCACTGGAATTTTTAACATTTAATCAAGTTACCAGTTTATTTTACTAGCACACCAATAAAAGTTAAGTATTAGGTACTTTGGAATAGGTGCTGAATTAATAGGTGTATATTAGTCCTTTGGACATCAGTAGTTATTATTATTTTTGTGAAAAACACCGCATTCAGCACTAAGGGAAAGCATACTCTTTCTGTTTAAAAGAGGGATAACAATCCCACTATTTTCCCACTATTCAGGGGTATATCTACAGGAAGGCGAATAACACAGTCACCCATCCATCTGTATCTACCATATAGATGGCAGGATTTCTCTCTAATCCAACTACGACGCAAATGTTTCTGGCTGAGGCTGGCAAGGTGTTCTCCACTGCCAGCTTACCAGTGGATTGTCTGGATGTCGTTCAGGCATTTCAAGAAATCAATAAAACATACAAGCGATACATCAGAGCAATTTGGGAAACAGCTAGTCTGGATACATACATTCAACAAAAAATTGTATACAGAGGGATGAGAATTAATATAACGCCTAACTCCCATCAAGAAGATAGTGAATTTATAAAGGGGTGGGAAACTCTTCTAACTGAAAATTCCTTGCGAATGCAAGCGTATCTTCTAGAGTATGAACAACAATCTCTGGCACAAATAACATCACAATTACAAAAGGAGATCCAAGAGATCCAAATATTTAGAACTAAACCTGAGTTCACTGAGTTCGAACAGAGATTGCAAAAAAATGTAGAGAGTCTCCAAGGAGAAATTAAAGAACGCAAGCATAGGAAATACAACAGAGATAAGAAAGACTTTGATACTGGGAATATTTACCCCAAAAAACAAGGGGGACGGTTCCCATACAAGCAAAGGGAAAATTGGAGAGAGTATACAGACATATCGGAGTCAGAGGTTTCTGAGGCAGAAGGGAACTATATACAAGCTAAAACGAATATCAAGAGGAAACCCAAAAGTAGACCATCATACTCACAGAGAAAAAATCCCTCTAAAAATCCTCTCTCCAATACTAACACAAATCCCAGTAACACTCTGAATCCAACATGTATTGTGAATCAAGAACATGCGTCAAACTTGCCAGTATACTATTCACAGTTTCCGCAATTATCCTCATTGACCACGTCCACAAATATTACGCAACCACCCCAAAATATAACATCAGAAGGTTTTTTAGGAATGGGAGTCCAATTGAGAGACAGAGAGAAATGGGGTTACAATCAGAAAATTTAAATGTAAGAACAGGAGAGCTGGAGGATGGAAATCTAGGTGCCAATCCAGCACAGAGTACTAACAGTGAGGGAGCTATGCAGATAATTAATAAAACCGAGCTGGTATTGAAACCAGCACATATAAGTCTCATACAAAAGGGGTTGTCATTTACTCCAGCACCATATTTCAACTGCTTCCTGTGGGTCAAAGATATTAATCTGTTTGCCCGGAAACTAGCTCTGCATAAGGAATTCAATTCCAGCGAGCATGAAATTGAAAGGATGCAGAGATGTGAAAGAGCAGCAGTTGACACCCTTGAGCTACTAATGAGAGAAGGGGAAGGCGAACAAATAGCCCCCACGCCACCTTTTAGTACTCTGACTCCTAGATCTAAATTTACCCCCCCATTCGGGAAGTATGCAAACATACAAACCTTCGTGGACGTGGTCACTAGGGATATACAAAAAATCAAAGCATCAAAAAGAAACATGCATAGCAATCTCTCTATAGAAGAACAGGAAGCAATGAGGGATCTAATAGACAATGACAATCTTGTCATTAAACCTTCAGACAAAGGAGGGAATATCGTCCTCCTAGAGAAAAAATATTATGAACAAATGATAATGAAATTGCTTAACGAGAAAAGCACATATAAAGAACTAAGTACAGATCCCACTGAAAAATATGTGCTGGAACTAAAGAAACTCCTAAAAAATGCCAAAGATAGGAATTTAATTACAAAAGAAGAATTCAAGGTTATGTTAAGATCACAGCCCACCATAGCTACATTCTACGCTATCCCAAGAATCCACAAACGAAGGGAACCAATTCCTGGGAGACCTATAGTCTCTGGCAACCAAAGCCTTTGCGAAAACATTAGCGAATATGTAGAACAGGTCATCTCACCATTTGTGAGGACCCTGCCGTCATACCTTAGAGACACCAAGGATACTGTCGTCAGGCTGCAAGAGATCCAAGTAGGTCCATATACATACATCGCCAGCCTCGATGTAGAGGCGCTATATACGAGCATCCAACATCATCTGGGAATACAAGCAGTTCAACACTACCTCAACACTAAAGGAACACAGTTTTATGAACACAATGAGTTTGTTATTTCACTATTAAAGTTTTTGTTAGAGCACAATTATTTTATGTTCAATGGCAAATATTATTTACAGACCACTGGGACCGCTATGGGCACGACCTGTGCACCTAGTTTTGCCAATCTGTTCTTAGGGTGGTGGGAAGAGTAGTATTCATGGACACTATGGAAAATTACACACAACACATATTATTTTGGGGTCGTTATATTGACGACATTTTAATTTTTTGGGAGGGCACCGAAACACAATTTCACCAATTTGTTAGTCAACTTAACGACAACCAAATTGGTATGAAATTTACAGCCGAAATTCACACGAGCACTTTGAACTTCTTGGATCTCAAACTCACATTGCAACCTGACGGCAGTATCCAAACGGAAATATATCGTAAACCTACGTCGACAAATAACCTGCTACATTGGCAAAGTTTTCATCCTGACCCCCTGAAGAAGGGAATCCCTGTGGGGCAGTACCTCAGAGCCAGGCGGAACTGCTCCACAGAGGAGGCATTCGAAAAAGAATGCAGGGCACTATACTCACGTTTCTATGACAGAGGATATTCCAAGAAATGCCTGCATAGAGCATATAACAAGGCAAAAAAGGTAGCGAGGTTAGATCTACTGGCAGGCAAATCTCAACAACAAGGTGAGAAAATCATACGCTGCATAGGAACCTACGATACGGAACATCGAGCCATACAACAAATCCTGAGACGACACTGGCACATTCTGCAAGCCGACATGGATCTACAACAAGTGATACAAAAATATCCAGCAATAACATATAGAAGAGGACGCAACCTGAGAGAGATGTTAGTCCATAGCCACTACCAATCCCATAGAACAGCTACCAAAACCACCTGGTTGAACCACAAGGGATCATATCCATGTGGGGATTGTACCTTTTGTGGTCGGATGAAAGTGACAAAAACATTCACAAATCCAACGAATGGAAAAAGTTACGAAATAAGAGATTATATCAACTGCAAAACAAAAGGAGTTGTGTATGTTATTAAATGTGAATGCCCCAAACTATATGTTGGGAAGACGACTCAGGAACTAAGAAGACGTATCTCGAGACACCTGAGCAGTATTAACACTGGAGAAGACACCAGCCTAGCCAGACACATGAGAGAGAAACACAGAGGAAAAAGTACAGATTTAAAATTCTGGGGACTGATGAGAGTGAAATCAGGCCCTAGAAAAGGAGATATAGATAAAAAACTCCAACAGGAGGAGACTAAGTGGATTTACCTGCTTGATAGCTTGGCTCCCAAGGGCCTTAATGAAGGGTTCACATATTCGTCCTTCCTGTAGATATGAACCGACCTAGAAAAAATGGTAAATAAATAAATTAAAACACCAATAATACATGTAAAATGATAAAAGAAAAATAAGCAAATGTGAATGGAGCAACCTACCGGATGGAAGACCTAGGAACCAACAAACAATAATATTAAATAAAGGGGGCCTCGAGAGAGTGAAGAATCTAGAGCAACTGATGGGCAATAAATTTTGTAGATCCTGATAGAGGCCAAATAGTGAACGGCCAATTAACACCAGGAATCTATCCTACAAGTTAGGAGGTGAGTATTATGAGTATGACGAACCGAATGGAGGCTGGGAAACACATAGCTCACCATTATTAAAAAAGACTATCCACTAGGCCGCAGAACAACGACTGTGACTGATAAACTACACAACTAAAATTTATCCACCACTACCTAGCACAACTCCTTAATTAAACAAAATAAATAGTAAAATAAAAATAACTGAATGATAATATTGGCAACTGGGACATGAGCCAACGGGATGATGGTGTAACGGAAATAGTAAGATATATCTTGATAGATCTAATCTATAACTCCAGCTAGTTTCATCTATAAGCAATACTACTGATAGTTAATCTGGAAACTGAACAGTACGGAGAGCATCTAACAGTATAATGAATACCACCATAAGGAAATGACATTGGAGAAAAATAGACACAGTGGAGTATGGATACCCAGCCCAGACATGGGATGAGGGCACCACAGCAAAATAGTGTAAGCAATTCAGAAGTAGCCTGGAGCCTGTACTGGTTCCCAGACTAATGCCTTCACCCTATGGGCTCACCTTGATGGCAATATCAATATCACTGAGGTCTCTGTACCGGGACTAATATGGCGAGAAGTGCAAAGGTAGTGAGCTATTAACATAGCAGGAAATAAGACAAGTATCAGGATAGCAATAATAAAAGACAACATATAGGGCCTTAATAGTAAAAATGATAGGTGTCCCAAACACAGATAAACTCACACAAGTAGAGTGGCCATGATAGATAGTGAATCAGGATCCATAACGCCGGAGACCAAGTCCCTGAGCATGCGCCGGGACAAGCGCAATCGTAATCAAATCAATAGGGTGGACTCACTACAATTCTAAGTCCCTGAGCGTGCGCTGTGGCAAGTGAAGTAGGTGGAAGCAGAGCGCTGATGCACTGAGTTGACGGGCATGCGCAGTCAAACAGGCTCCACCAATTCTCCAAGTTCCTGAGCATGCGCTATGAGAAGCGCAGCAGGATAATTCTTAAGCGCCGCGAGCCGGATCTACAGACATGCGCAGTAGGGTGAAGTGAGAAAAATCTAGGCCCAGAGCGCAGGCGCGGCGCGACTAGATGACGACGTGCAGGTCACGGATCGAATGTAAATGGGAGGAGCCGCCGGGAGGAAGTAGGTCCGGCACTACACCTATCAGAGCCCCACCAGAGGCTCTAGTTACGCCCATAAGTAAAACACATGCCGATGACCTCATCAACAAAGGTCTTATAAGCCATCCGATAGGAAACACGCGCACACTCTGCCCTAACCCCTGAAGACGCCGGTCACGGCGAAACATGTCGGGGGGCAGCGTGAGGCTTCAGTTTTAATACAGTGCAGTGTGCAGCCCCAAACAGCATAAGGGGAATCGCAACACTAGGTCTATAGCATGCTGGCAGCGCGCAGCCAGCTGCATCATTGATGATTAGGAGCGACCTGTACCCCACATTGTGAAAGGGGATGCTGTATAACACTATAGTAACTGTAATAGACAAGTGAGGACTGCGACGCACTGGAATTTTTAACATTTAATCAAGTTACCAGTTTATTTTACTAGCACACCAATAAAAGTTAAGTATTAGGTACTTTGGAATAGGTGCTGAATTAATAGGTGTATATTAGTCCTTTGGACATCAGTAGTTATTATTATTTTTGTGAAAAACACCGCATTCAGCACTAAGGGAAAGCATACTCTTTCTGGGGGAAAGGCCCCACACCGCGCAGGAGTTGTGGCGGGGTATAGAACAACAGACCGACGAGTGGTTGCCGCCAGTGAGCCTCAAGCCTGGCCTGGTGGTGTGCGATAATGGGCGAAATCTCGTTGCAACTCTGGGACTAGCCGGTTTGATGCACATCCCTTGCCTGGCGCATGTGCTGAATTTGGTGGTGCAGAAATTCATTCACAACTACCCCGACATGTCAGAGCTGCATCTGTGCGCGCTTCCTGCGTTCTCATCCTGCTGCCGCTCGGCTGTCTGCTCTACAGAGTAACTTCGGCCTTTACGCTCACCGCCTCATATGCGACGTGCCCACCAGGTGGAACTCCACCTTGCACATGCTGGAGAGACTGTGTAAGCAGCAGCAAGCGATAGTGGAGTTTCAGCTGCAGCACGCACGGGTGAGTCGCTCTGCGGAACAGCACCACTTCACCACCAATAACTGGGCCTCAATGCGAGACCTGTGTGCCCTGTTACGCTGTTTCGAGTACTCCACCAACATGGTTAGTGGCGATGATGCCATCATCAGCGTTACAATATCACTTCTATGTCTCCTTGAGAAAACACTTAGGGCGATGATGGAAGAGGATGTGGCCCAGGACGAGGAGGAGGAGGAGGAAGAGGGATCATTTCTAACACTTTCAGGCCAGTCTTTTAAAAGTGGCTCAGAGGGAAGTTTTTTGCAACAGCAGAGGCCTGGTACAAATTTGGCCTGCCAGGGCCCACTACTGGAGGACGTGGAGGATGAGGAGGAGGAGGAGGATGAAGCATGTTCATAGCGGGGCAGCACCCCAACGCAGCTCGGGCCCATCACTGGTGCGTGGCTGGGGGGATACGGAGGACGCATATGATACGCCTCCCGCAGAGGACAGCTTGATCTTACCTCTGGGCAGCCTGGCACACATGAGCGACTACATGCTGCAGTGCCTGCGCAATGACAGCAGAGTTGCCCACATTTTAATGTGTGCTGACTACTGGGTGGCCACCCTGCTGGATCACCGTTACAAAGACAATGTGCCGTCCTTAATTCCCTCACTGGAGCATGATCGGAAGATGCGCGACTACAGGCACACGCTGATAGATGCGCTCCTGAGAGCATTCCCGACTGATGCCGGGGGACAAATGGAAGCACAAGGCGAAGGCAGGGGAGGAGGAAGAGGTCGCCAATGCAGCTGTGTCAGCGCCAGAACCTCAGAAGGCAGGGTTAGCATGGCCGACATGTGGAAAAGCTTTGTCACCTCACCACAACAACCGGCCCCAACTGCTGATATGGAGCGTGTTAGCAGGAGGCAGCATTTGAACAACATGGTGGAACAGTACCTGTGCGCACGCCTACACGTACTGACTGATGGTTCTGCCCCATTCAACTTCTGGGTCTCCAAATTGTCCACATGGCCAGAGCTTGCCCTGTATGCCTTGGAAATGCTGGCCTGCCCTGCAGCCAGTGTACTCTCTGAACGTGTATTTAGCACGGCAGGAAGCGTCATTACAAACAGATGCAGCCGCCTGTCCACAGCCAACGTGGACGAGCTCACATTTATTAAAATGAACCAGGCCTGGATCCTACAAGACTTGTCTGTACCTTGTGCAGAATAGACAGTTCTAACAGCCTCAACCATCCATCCTTGTACTCAAGTGCACTTATTCCTTTTTATTTTTTTATATGTCCCAATATTTTGGGGGATACCCCTATGTAAAAATGCAAAATAACACACATCTGTGTTGGCTACCTATTCCTCCTTCGCTGCCGCTTCCACCTAGACCGCCACGTGAGCCTACACCGCCACATCCACCCATTCACCGCCTCCTCAACCTCTTCCTCCTACATCAATCATATGTTTTATTTTTTTTAAGGTCTTTTATGTTTTTTTAATTAATTTCCCTATCCACATTTGTTTGAAGAGCATTTGCCATGCTCTTAAGCATATTTTGCTGCCTTTTGCAGCCCTCTAGCTCTTTCCAGGGATATTTTAGAGCCATTTCCGTGTCCAAAAGTTCGGGTCCCCATTGACTTAAATGGGGTTCGGTTTCGGTTTCAAGTTCGGGTCAAGTTCGGGTCCCGAACTCGAACTTTTTTTTTCGAGGTTCGGCCGAACCTGCCGAACCTGAACATCCAGGTGTCCGCTCAACTCTAATCATGATTAATCCAGATCACTATTTTTTATTTTCCTACTGCTCCATATTCCTCTGCTGTCAGCACTCAATGCTCCACTGACATACACAGTACAGACTGCTTTAGCATGCCAACATAATGGAGAGGACTCCTGTGCGCCTTCACAGCGATCGTTACAATGTATTTCAACGCAGCTTTAAACGCTGATAGTGTGGGAAGGGGGCAGTAGTAAAATAAAAAAAATAGCAATCTGGAATCCTTATCTGCAGTACTACTCATTTATCACTGTAGATAATAACCCAAGATCATGGTGACAGAATCCTTTAAAGCTCTCAGAAAGACATACCTAAAACAATCGAGATACAAACCAGTGCTAACAGCTCCTCAGGTAATGCTTTCATTATAACCAAGGTATATGTGCCAATTGCTGCATTAATAGAGCTTGACTTACCACTGAAAATGTTCATACTTGATGTTATTCAATAAAGACTATACATCTTATTATATGTCACACTTTCTTTACTATGTTCCTATTTTAAGAGCATATGTTACAAGGAATGTACATCTCTTTACCCTCTATGGCTATGGATTACCATACCCACAACAGAGATGACCTTGATATCTTAATTACAACTTTCTGGCTATTTTTACTGTAATATTATTCATGGAATCAATATAGTGAACTACGGTAGTACTAGCAACATAGCATTGTTATTCTCTGCAACATTATTTCTCCTTGACTAATAACAACACGCTGAGAAGTCATTCTGCCCATACCATTATAGGAAAGGGAGAGGGAAGTGGAGTGATCATAGAGCAAAAAATATCCTGTGCAAGCAGGAACGTGAGCCAGTGAAGCTCATGAAAACCTTGACATGTTTGCCTATACAAGAATGCTATAAGAAGTTTACATATTGCAGAAAACACATTGTTTATTGCAAGATTAAGGATGGATATACTTGAATAATAACAGCACATCAGATTTATAGCACACCTTAAATTGAATTTTATTCCTATGGAATCTTTTAGAAGATAAACATATCTCATATAGCATATATGTTGAATTATTCAGGGAATCTCCTCTCTAAGTAATATGGAAATAATATAAGTAATATGCATAGTAAGTAGTGATGAGCGGGATAGGCAATATTCAAGTTTGCGATATTTCGCAAATCTTTGGCCGAATATTCGCCATAAATTAGCAAATTCGAGAATTCGTGATCTCCATTCATTATTTACTTGATTGCGAAAATCATCAATGTAATATATTTGCGATAAAAATTTGCGATTATAATATTTGCGATCAACACTAAGGAGTAGGCAAATTTCCTATTGGCTGCTAGGGATGTTGCTAAGTGCCGATATTCACAATAAATTCACGAAAAAAATCACGATAAATTTGCAATTAGCATATTTGTGGATACGAATATATAGCACTTTATTCTAAATATTCGCGAATACTCGATGTGGCGATATTAACGATTAAATTTCGAATATTCGCACTCAACACTAATAGTAAGTAATATGGAGCCTTATGTGCTGGATTTACAACTCAGAAGCCTGTAAACACTGATTTTCTGCTGCCTCTGCCCATCAAGTTGAGCACACCCTGAGTCATGTAAGGTTATAAAATGTTTCCAAAAAGAAAAAAATTTGATGCATCATCCTAGAGAAGGACAGGTGCTTACCTTGTTATGTTGAGCTAACACAGGCACAACTCCGGTGCTTGCTTATCACTGAAATTCTTCAAAGGTTGTCCTCAGCTGCCACTACTTCCTTAGGTTGCATTACTAAGATACTAAATATGTTCAGTGGAAAAACAAAGATTTCCGGGCACTCCTGGCAAGAAACAGAGAAGACTGAGGTATCTTGACCAAAATTACATTTGTTAATCAGAGGCCAACAACTAGTGAAGACATTTTATTCAACATCCTATCAGATGCTAGTCTGTAGTGCTAAAAATCCTGGGTTCTTTTTAAAATGTTTAACCTCTTCAGGACACATGACGTACCGGTACGGCATGTTGTCCTGGTACTTAAGGACACATGACGTACCGATACATCATGTGTATTTCCGATCACCACCGCCCGGCGGGCAATGATCGGAACCCGGTGCCTGCTCAAATCATTGAGCAGGCACCTTGGCTAAATGCGCGGGGGGGGTCCCGTGATCCCCTCTCCCCGTGTCGGCGATCGCCGCAAACCGCAGGTCAATTCAGACCTGCGGTTTGCGGCTTTTACCTGCGGTTGCGGCGGCTGGCGGTGGTGCCATCGGGTCCCCATGCGGCTGTAGGGGGGGACCTTGATGGCATGCAAGGCAGCGTGATGCCTAAGGAAGGCATCTCGCTGCCTTCCGGTGACGAGCCTGTGAGATCCAGCCCCCTGGATCTCACAGGCTGGAAGCTGTATGAGTAATACTCACTGTATTACTCATACAGCCAATGCATTCCAATACAGAAGTATTGGAATGCATTGTAAAAGGGATTAGACCCCCAAAAGTTCAAGTCCCAAAGTGGGACAAAAAATAAAGTGAAAAAAAAAGTTGAAAAAATAAAGTTTTCCCCCAAAAAAATTAAAAGTTTCAAGTAAAAATAAACAAAAACGTCATTTTCCCCAAATAAAGTAAAAAAAAAATTGGTAAAAAATAGGGGGGGGGGGAGTATACATATTAGGTATCGCCGCGTCCGTATTCACTGGCTCTATAAACATATCACATGACCTAACCACTCAGATGAACACCATAAAAAATAAAAACTGTTCTAAATAAACAATTTTTTTGTCACCTTACATCACAAAAAGTACAACAGCAAGCGATCAAAAAGGCGTTTGCCTACCAAAATAGTACCAATCTAACCGTCACCTCATCCCGCTAAAAATTAGCCCCTACCTGAGACAATCGCCGAAAAAAATAAAAAAAACTATGCCATAAATATTGAGTTTTGTTTGGCTGTTATCCCTTGCTTTGTTACTGGAATTTTTTTTATTAAAATTGAAAATTTGCCCAAAAATTTTAATTCTGACATTTCATCTCCATTTGCCAATAACTCTTGTGGAACACCTAAAGGGTTAACGACGTTTTTAAAAATCTGTTTTGAATACCTTGAGGGGTGTAGTTTCTTAGATGGGGTCACTATTATGGAGTTTCTACTCTAGGAGTGCATCAGGGGGGCTTAAAATGGGACATGGTGTCAAAAAAAACAGTCCAGCAAAACCTGCCTTCCAAAAACCGTATGGCTCCCTGCCCGTACAGCAGTTTATGACTACATATGGGGTGTTTCTGTAAACTACAGAATCAGAGCCATACATATTGAGTTTGCTTCTAAACTTCTAAGCCTTGTAACATTCCCAAAAAATAAAATATCATTCCCAAAATGATCCAAACATGAAGTAGACATATGGGGAATGTAAAGTAATAACTATTTTTGGAGGTATTACTATGTATAATAGAAGTAGAGAAATTGAAACTTGGAAATTTGGAATTTTTTTTACAGATTTTTGGTAAATTTTGTAATTCTTTATAAATAAAAAAAAAAAAATTTGACTTCATTTTACCAGTGTCATGACGTACAATATGTGACGAAAAAACTGTCTCAGAATGGCCTGGATAAGTCAAAGCGTTTTAAAGTTATCACCACTTAAAGCGACACTGGTCAGATTTGCAAAAAATGGCCTGGTCCTTAAGGTGAAATAAGGCTGTGTCCTAAAGGGGTTAAAATCAATGAAAACAACATCTAGCTCCAAATGTAGCTGTTCCCTTCTTGGGTGTCCTCGTTTCAGTCCCACAGCGAATTGACATATAAATACTCATAATACTCATAATACTCATAAACATCTTTGTATCATGTTAGCAGATAGAAAAGATAAAAACTAGCAGCATGGTGGCTCAGTGGTTAGCACTGGTGCCTTGCAGTGCTGGAGTTCTAGGTTTGAATCTGACAAAGGACAACATCTGATCTGATAGGGAATTTAGATTGTGAGCCCCATTGAGGACAGAGTGATGCTAATGTCTGTAAAGCGCTGCGGAATATAGTAGCGGTATATAAGTGCATAAAATAAATAAATATACTTAAGAGTCCTCAGTCGTTGATACCTTTAGTGGCTAATTGAAAATATGCACAAATGGCAAACAGACTACTTAGGATTACAGTGGCATTTTTATACACAAAACAACATAGAAACAATGTGGTAAATGAGACATAAAAGAGAACCATCAATATGAGGGTAAACAGGCAAAGCAACTCACACATAGGGAGTTTAGACATTTTATTGTCCTATGATTATCCATGGTTGTCTGATTCTACTCTTCTATTAAATTATTCTGAATGACATATATCTATGTGACTAGAGATGAGCCAATTGATTCTAAGCAAGATTCATTTGTGAACAATTTTCCCAAAATATTCACTTTCCAACAAAGAGTTTTGGATTTGCCCCGCGTGAACTGATCAGAATAGTGTTAATTTACATATCAGAAAACAGAGAGGATGAGAAGATAAAGAAGGAGGATCACATGACTGTGTCCCCATAATACCTTGCAGTCAGCCTAAGTGATGTCACTGGTTGTGTCATAAATAGAGTTGAGCGAACACCTGGATGTTCGGGTTCGAGAAGTTCGGCCGAACTTCCCGGAAATGTTCGGGTTCGGGATCCGAACCCGATCCGAACTTCGTCCCGAACCCGAACCCCATTGAAGTCAATGGGGACCCGAACTTTTGGAGACTAAAAAGGCTGTAAAACAGCCCAGGAAAGAGCTAGAGGGCTGCAAAAGGCAGCAACATGTGGGTAAATCCCCTGCAAACAAATGTGGATAGGGAAATGAATTAAAATAAAAATAAAAAAAATAAAAATGACCCAATATCAATTGGACAGAGGTCCCATAGCAGAGAATCTGGCTTCACGTCAGCAGAGAATCAGTCTCCTCATGCCATAGCAAAGAATCTGGCTTCATGTCAGCACAGAATCAGTCTCTTCATGCCATAGCAGAGAATCTGGCTTCATGTCACCCACCACTGGAAGAGGCCACTGTCACATATTTAGGCCCCGGCACCCAGACAGAGGAGAGCGGTCCCGTAACAGAGAATCTGGCCTTATGTCAGCGCAGAATCTGTCTTCATGTCATAGCAGAGAATCAGGCTTCACGTCACCCACCACTGGAACAGGCCACTGTCACACATTTTTAGGCCCAGGCACCCAGGCAGAAGAGAGAGGTCCCGTAACAGAGAATCTGGCCTTATGTCAGCGCAGAATCTGTCTTCATGTCATAGCAGAGAATCAGGCTTCACGTCACCCACCACTGGAACAGGCCACTGTCGCACATTTAGGCCAAGGCACCCAGGCAGAGGAGAGAGGTCCCGTAACAGAGAATCTGGCCTTATGTCAGCGCAGAATCTGTCTTCATGTCATAGCAGAGAATCAGGCTTCACGTCACCCACCACTGGAACAGGCCACTGTCACACATTTAGGCCCAGGCACCCAGGCAGAGGAGAGAGGTCCCGTAACAGAGAATCTGGCCTTATGTCAGCGCAGAATCTGTCTTCATGTCATAGCAGAGAATCAGGCTTCACGTCACCCACCACTGGAACAGGCCACTGTTACATATTTAGGCCCAGGCACCCAGGCAGAGGAGAGAGGTCCCGTAACAAAGAATCTGGCCTTATGTCAGCGCAGAATCTGTCTTCATGTCATAGCAGAGAATCAGGCTTCACGTCACCCACGACTGGAACAGGCCACTGTCACACATTTAGGCCCAGGCACCCAGACAGAGGAGAGGTTCATTCAACTTTGGGTTGCTCCGCAATATAATGGTAAAATGAAATTAAAAATAGTATTGAATGAGGAAGTGCCCTGGAGTAGAATAATATATTGTTAAGGGGAGGTAGTTAATATCTAATCTGCACAAGGGATGGACAGGTCCTGTGGGATCCATGCCTGGTTCATTTTTATGAACGTCAGCTTGTCCACATTGGCTGTAGACAGGCGGCTGCGTTTGTCTGTAATGACGCCCCCTGCCGTGCTGAATACACGTTCAGACAAAACGCTGGCCGCCGGGCAGGCCAGCACCTCCAAGGCATAAAAGGCTAGCTCTGGCCACGTGGACAATTTGGAGACCCAGAAGTTGAATGGGGCCGAACCATCAGTCAGTACGTGGAGGGGTGTGCACAGGTACTGTTCCACCATGTTAGTGAAATGTTGCCTCCTGCTAACACGTTCCGTATCAGGTGGTGGTGCAGTTAGCTGTGGCGTGTTGAAAAAAACTTTTCCACATCTCTGCCATGCTAACCCTGCCCTCAGAGGAGCTGGCCGTGACACAGCTGCGTTGGCGACCTCTTGCTCCTCCTCTGCCTTCGCCTTGGGCTTCCACTGGTTCCCCTGTGACATTTGGGAATGCTCTCAGTAGCGCGTCTACCAACGTGCGCTTGTACTCGCGCATCTTCCTATCACGCTCCAGTGTAGGAAGTAAGGTGGGCACATTGTCTTTGTACCGGGGATCCAGCAGGGTGGAAACCCAGTAGTCCGCACACGTTAAAATGTGGGCAACCCTGCTGTCGTTGCGCAGGCACTGCAGCATGTAGTCGCTCATGTGTGCCAGGCTGCCCAGAGGTAAGGACAAGCTGTCCTCTGTGGGAGGCGTATCGTCATCGTCCTGAGTTTCCCCCCAGCCACGCACCAGTGATGGGCCCGAGCTGCTTTGGGTGCCACCCCGCTGTGAACATGCTTCATCCTCATCCTCCTCCACCTCCTCCTCATCCTCGTCCTCCTCATCCTCCAGTAGTGGGCCCTGTCTGGCCACATTTGTACCTGGCCTCTGGTGTTGCAAAAAACCTCCCTCTGAGTCACTTCGAAGAGACTGGCCTGAAAGTGCTAAAAATGACCCCTCTTCCTCCTCTTCCTCCTGGGCCACCTCCTCTTCCATCATCGCCCTAAGTGTTTTCTCAAGGAGACATAGAAGTGGTATTGTAACGCTGATAACGGCGTCATCGCCACTGGCCATGTTGGTGGAGTACTCGAAACAACGCAACAGGGCACACAGGTCTCGCATGGAGGCCCAGTCATTGGTGGTGAAGTGTGTCTGATCCGCAGTGCGACTGACCCGTGCGTGCTGCAGCTGAAACTCCACTATGGCCTGCTGCTGCTCGCACAGTCTGTCCAGCATATGCAAGGTGGAGTACGTCGCATATGAAGCGGTGAGCGGGAAGGCCGAAGTTACGCTGTAGCGCAGACAGGCGAGCAGCGGCAGGGTGTGAACGCCGGAAGCGCGAACAGACGGCCCGCACTTTATGCAGCAGCTCTGACATGTCGGGGTAGTTGCGAATGAACTTCTGCACCACCAAATTCAGCACATGCACCAGGCAAGGGATGTGCGTCAAACCGGCTAGTCCCAGAGCTGCAACGAGATTTCGCCCATTATCGCACACCACCAGGCCGGGCTTGAGGCTCACCGGCAGCAACCACTCGTCGGTCTGTTGTTCTATACCCCGCCACAACTCCTGTGCGGTGTGGGGCCTGTCCCCCAAACATATGAGTTTCAGAACGGCCTGCTGACGTTTACCCCGGGCTGTGCTGAAGTTGGTGGTGAAGGTGTGTGGCTGACTGGATGAGCAGGTGGAAGAAGAGGAGGAGGAAGCTGAGTAGGAGGAGGAGGAGACAGGAGGCAAAGAATGTTGCCCTGCGATCCTTGGCGGCGGAAGGACGTGCGCCAAACAGCTCTCCGCCTGGGGCCCAGCCGCCACTACATTTACCCAGTGTGCAGTTAGGGAGATATAGCGTCCCTGGCCGTGCTTACTGGTCCACGTATCTGTGGTTAGGTGGACCTTGCCACAGATGGCGTTGCGCAGTGCACACTTGATTTTATCGGACACTTGTTTGTGCAGGGAAGGCACGGCTCTCTTGGAGAAGTAGTGGTGGCTGGGAACAACATACTGTGGGACAGCAAGTGACATGAGCTGTTTGAAGCTGTGTGTGTCCACCAGCCTAAATGACAGCATTTCATAGGCCAGTAGTTAAGAAATGCTGGCATTCAGGGCCAGGGATGGAGGGTGGCTAGGTGGGAATTTACGCTTTCTCTCAAATGTTTGTGAGATGGAGAGCTGAACGCTGCCGTGTGACATGGTTGAGATGCTTGGTGACGCAGGTGGTGGTGTTGGTGGTACATCCCATGTTTGCTGGGCGGCAGGTGCCAACGTTCCTCCAGAGGCGGAGGAAGAGGCCGAGGCGGCGGCAGCAGCAGAAGAGGCCGAGGCGGCAGCAGCAGAAGAGGCAGCAGGGGGAGCCTGAGTGACTTCCTTGTTTTTAAGGTGTTTACTCCACTGCAGTTCATGCTTTGCATGCAGGTGCCTGGTCATGCAGGTTGTGCTAAGGTTCAGAACGTTAATGCCTCGCTTCAGGCTCTGATGGCACAGCGTGCAAACCACTCGGGTCTTGTCGTCAGCACATTGTTTGAAGAAGTGCCATGCCAGGGAACTCCTTGAAGCTGCCTTTGGGGTGCTCGGTCCCAGATGGCGGCGGTCAGTAGCAGGCGGAGTCTCTTGGCGGCGGGTGTTCTGATTTTGCCCACTGCTCCCTCTTTTGCTACGCTTTTGGCTCGGTCTCACCACTGCCTCTTCCTCCGAACTGTGAAAGTCAGTGGCACGACCTTCATTCCATGTGGGGTCTAGGACCTCATCGTCCCCTGCATCGTCTTCCACCCAGTCTTGATCCCTGACCTCCTGTTCAGTCTGCACACTGCAGAAAGACGCAGCAGTTGGCACCTGTGTTTCGTCATCATCAGAGACGTGCTGAGGTGGTATTCCCATGTCCTCATCATCAGGAAAAATAAGTGGTTGTGCGTTAATGCATTCTATCTCTTCCACCCCTGGGGAAGGGCTAGGTGGATGCCCTTGGGAAACCCTGGCAGCAGAGTCTTCAAACAGCATAAGAGACTGCTGCATAACTTGAGGCTCAGACAGTTTCCCTGATATGCATGGGGGTAATGTGACAGACCGATGGGCTTGGTTTTCATGCGCCATCTGTGCGCTTTCTGCAGAAGACTGGGTGGGAGATAATGTGAACGTGCTGGATCCACTGTCGGCCACCCAATTGACTAATGCCTGTACCTGCTCAGGCCTTACCATCCTTAGAACGGCATTGGGCCCCACCAAATATCGCTGTAAATTCTGCTGGCTACTGGGACCTGAGGTAGTTGGTTCACTAGGACGTGTGGCTGTGGCAGAACGGCCACGTCCTCTCCCAGCACCAGAGGGTCCACTAACACCACCACGACCATGTCCCCGTCCGCGTCCGCGTCCCTTATTAGATGTTTTCCTCATTGTTCCCGTTCACCACAATTTTGGGAATGGCAAATTTGGGAATAGTTTTTCAACCCAGAACAAAAAGTCTGCTTTTACGGTCACTACAAATAACTTGACCAGCTAAAACACTACAGATTTGGTTGAATAGAAATGTCAGGCCTGTTTTTTTTTCGCACTATGTGACAGGTATAGGTTTAATCACAGAATTAGACTTCTATCTGCACGGTAGCGTGTGTCTTAGGTTTTTCTGAATGACACTATCAGCACCTTCAATGTAAGATATCCTTTTTGGGATAGATTTCAAGTAGGCCTCATATACCAGAAACTAGTTATTTTGAGAATGGCAAATTTGGGAATAGTTTTTCTACCCAGAACAAAAAGTCTGCTTTTACGGTCACTACAAATAACTTGACCAGCTAAAACAGTACAGATTTGGTTGAATAGAAATGTCAGGCCTGTTTTTTTTTTTGCGCTATGTGACAGGTATAGGTTTAATCACAGAATTAGACTTCTATCTGCACGGTAGCGTGTGTCTTAGGTTTTTCTGAATGACACCATCAGCACCTTCAATGTAAGATATCCTTTTTGGGATAGATTTCAAGTAGGCCTCATATACCAGAAACTAGTTATTTTGAGAATGGCAAATTTGGGAATAGTTTTTCAACCCAGAACAAAAAGTCTGCTTTTACGGTCACTACAAATAACTTGACCAGCTAAAACACTACAGATTTGGTTGAATAGAAATGTCAGGCCTGTTTTTTTTTTTTGCGCTATGTGACAGGTATAGGTTTAATCACAGAATCAGACTTCTATCTGCACGGTAGCGTGTGTCTTAGGTTTTTCTGAATGACACCATCAGCACCTTCAATGTAAGATATCCTTTTTGGGATAGATTTCAAGTAGGCCTCATATACCAGAAACTAGTTATTTTGAGAATGGCAAATTTGGGAATAGTTTTTCAACCCAGAACAAAAAGTCTGCTTTTACGGTCACTACAAATAACTTGACCAGCTAAAACACTACAGATTTGGTTGAATAGAAATGTCAGGCCTGTTTTTTTTTTTTTGCGCTATGTGACAGGTATAGGTTTAATCACAGAATCAGACTTCTATCTGCACGGTACCGTGTGTCTTAGGTTTTCTGAATGACACTATCAGCACCTTCAATGTAAGATATCCTTTTTGGGATAGATTTCAAGTAGGCCTCATATACCAGAAACTAGTTATTTTGAGAATGGCAAATTTGGGAATAGTTTTTCTACCCAGAACAAAAAGTCTGCTTTTACGGTCACTACAAATAACTTGACCAGCTAAAACAGTACAGATTTGGTTGAATAGAAATGTCAGGTCTATTTTTTAGGCGCTGGGTGACAGGCTCAACTTACCCCTGATGTAGTATATGGCCAAAAAATAACCACACTGTTGATGGTTAAATGCACTTGGGTGACACAGGCTCAGCCTGCACCAGATGTAGTATATGGCCAAAAAATAACCAGACTGTTGATGGTTAAATGCACTTCGGTGACACAGGCTCAGCCTGCAGCTGATGTAGTATATGGCCAAAAAATAACCAGACTGTTGATGGTTAAATGCACTTCGGTGACACAGGCTCAGCCTGCAGCTGATGTAGGATATAGCACAAAATAACCACACTATTGATGGTTAAATACACTTGGTGATAGCTTGTGCTGGCGCACCACAAGTCACAAAATGGCCGCCGATCACCCCAGAAAAAAAGTGATCTAAAAACGCTCTGGGCAGCCTCAAAAAAGTGAGCAAGTCAATATTAGCACTTCAATGATCCACAGCTGCAGATCGATCACAGAATGAAGTCTTTTGGAGGAGTTAATCTGCCTAATCTCGCCCTAACGTCGCAGCTGCAACCTCTCCCTATGCTTGAATCAGCAGAGTGACATGCAGCGCAACGTGACCCAAGCTTATATAGAGGCTGGGTTACATGCTGCACTGGCCAATCACAGCCATGCCAATAGTAGGCAAGGCTGTGATGGCCTCTTGGGCAAGTAGTATGACGCTTGTTGATTGGCTGCTTTGCAGCCTTTCAAAAAGCGCCAAGAAAGCGCCGAACACCGAACCCGAACACAGACTTTTACGAAAATGTTCGGGTTCGGGTCCGTGTCACGGACACCCCAAAATTCGGTACGAACCCGAACTATACAGTTCGGGTTCGCTCATCCCTAGTCATAAACACTATATAAGATCCCAGTCAGGATCTAATATTTTTTTATGGGCTTGTACATTGAAGGGATAGCATATCTTTTAAAGGGGTTTTCAGGGATCTTAATACGGATGACCTATCCTCTCCTGGTCTTCTAAACCCCTTGCCCGTGCTTGGTGTCCTGTGGCAGCATTTTGTCATGGACTTCATTGACCTGCCTTTCTGCTCTGGGTACGGAGTAATTTGGGTTTTGGATGATCGGTTCTAGAGGATAGCTCATTTCCATCTGCCTGTCAACTGGCCAAGTTGTTTGTGGAAGACATTTTCAAGTAACGTGAGTTGCTCTTAATCATCACGTCAGATGAAGGGGTGCAGTTTACTTCTAAATTTTGGAGAGCTGCTTGCATTCTGTTCGATATTAAACTACAGTTTTCCACTGCCTACCGCCTTCAATCCAATGGCCGAGCATATTAATCAGCTCCTGGTCAACTATATGCAACACTTTTACACAACATGACAACTGGGCAGCTTTACTCCCCTGGGCAGAATTTTCATACAATAACCATTCCAGTGAATCTTTTAGCTAAAGCCCTTTCTCCATAGGTTATAGTTGTCAATTAAGTGTCCCTCGTCCTGTGACTGTCTCCTCTGGAGTTCCTGCAGCTGGTTCTATTATCAATAATTTCTCCCAGACATGAAAGCAAGACCGCTACAAGCATCTGCTAGTATGAAAAGGTCCACTGATCGCAAGCTCAGGACTTCACCTCAGTAGGGATTTAAAAAAGTAATAATTAGACAAAAGGTACCCTCGTACAAGTTGGCAACCTGCTTCACTGGTCCCTTAGAGGGGCTGAAACAGTAAATTCTGGGCTGTTGCAAGTTACGTCTTCCAGTCTCTTTATGTTTACCAAATTATTTTCATGTCTCGCTCCTCAAACCTGCAGTGTTCAATTGTTATTCCAAAGGTTCTTTTGCTGCTCCTGCTTCTGTCAGTATTGACGATGTGTTTGAAGTCAAGAATATTCTGGATATGAAGAAAATCAGACGGAATACTTTCATCTTGACTTATGATCCAGAAGAGAGATGTTGAGAGCTGTCTGAAAACATTAATGCTCAAGTTCTGCTAAAATAATTCCTGCAACAATCCAGACTAAAGAAGAGACAGCAGAAGGGGAGGGACATTGCTACATCGGCAGCTCGTGCCCATTGTGGCCTTGCTGTGTCTATTCGTAACATTACTCGTTAAACAACTGCTACTACCATTTTTGCCTACACTACCAGTCTCCTCCTCTTCTTGCTCTTTGTGCAGCTACACAGCTGCTTCTAATTGCTAATCAGCTTCTCCTAATGACTTAACTTCCTTGCCTGAACAATTAGATTTCTAGCATGCTAGTTCCTTGCTAAGGTGTTTTGTTCTCTGTTGTCTTCCTGTGTACCAACCGTGCCTGTTTAACGTTGTAATCATCTTCTGCCAGCCCTGACCTCAGACCAGTTTCTCGTGTTTGCAGATATTCTCCCTGCCCCAACCTCAACCTGTTATTGACTATAAGTTTTATCTGATCCTCCAATCTGGTGTCTCTGACTAATGTAAGTCAGCTGTAAAAAATATTCCAACAGGTTTTTTGGGGAAAAAAAGGCACAATTGTGCAAGGTCTGTGGTAAAGTATACCCTGCCAGTGACTCTGGAAACTGTTGAAAATGTGCAACAGGATTCCACACTCCTGTAGCAAAATATAATTCACCAGGCATGTTGGAAAATATAGTTATTTGTAAACTTATTAACTGTAGAACATTTGCAAAAATTTGGGGTCAAATTGTGCAATATCTGTGGCAAAATGTACGTTGGCAAGGATGGTGTAAAATGCGCTTATTGTACCAAGTGGCGGATCCAGGGGGGGCGGCAATGGGGCAATTCCCCCCCCCCCCCCGAGCTGGCGAAGGCGGCGGCAGCATGGCACAGAGAGATGAGCGCTTCCATTGTGGAAGCGCTTATCTCCATAGTCATCTGTATCGCCGCCCTCAGGACAGTGATACAGATGGCTGTGCTGAGGCAGGGGAGGGAGAGGCGTGTCCCTTTCCCTTCCTCTGATAGTGCCTGCAGGCTGTTATTAATACTGGCACATGGGGGGGCTGTTATTAATACTGGCACATGGGGGGGCTGTTATTAATTCTGGCACATGGGGGAGCTGTTATTAATACTGGCACATGGGGGGCTGTTATTAATACTGGCACATGGGGGGGCTGTTATTAATACTGGCACATGGGGGGGCTGTTATTAATACTGGCACATGGGGGGGCTGTTATTAATACTGGCACATGGGGGGGCTGTTATTAATACTGGCACATGGGGGGGCTGTTATTACTGGCACATGATTGGGGGGTTGCTCTTGTTACTGGAACATCATTGGGGGCACTATAGGGGCATCTACTGAGGCCACAAAGAAGGGGTATTTTATATGGGGGCTCCGTACAGTACAATTTTGTACTGGGACACATTATGGTGGGTACTATGGGGAAGGGGGGAGAGGAGTACTATGGGGTCATCTACGGGGGGCACTAAGAAGGGGTATTTTATACTTGCAAATTATGGGGGACACTGAAGGCATCTACTGGAGCATTTTATACTGGTACATTATGGGGGGCACTAGGAGGAAGGAGGGTGTGGAGCACGATGGGGGTATTTACTGGGGGCACAATATAGGGGTATTTTATACTGGCACATTATGGGGGCACTATGGGGACATTAGCCCAACTGGGGCATTACAAGGGGGTATTTTTTGCAAATTATAAGGAGAATTATTACTACTGGGGGGGAATTATGGTGGGCTTTATTGCTCCCCCATGGTATGACCCCCTAGTAGCAGCACCAGCCTCTCCCTGCTCTGCTATCCCTCTGCCCCTTCTACAAATCCTTATTATGAAATCTTTCTCATTAGGATAACAAATCTCACAAAATATAAAATCTAATTCATATTGAATATAACCCACATTGTGTATATTTCCCTAGTGATGTATTCATGATTACATATAATAAAAGAAAAACTTCCATACAATATTAATTACAATAAATATTGTGATCAGTGTCATGTGTGAATAATAATCAAAAAGTGCCAAGTGCTTACTAAGAGGTATTGCGAGCGGAGGGTGGAGGAGGAGTAAGAGGGCGAATGGCTGCCATCCAAGATACCGCATGTTGCTCGGCGTGTCTGGAGCGTCTCTGCGCATGTCAGGATGACATCCATAAATTACTTCCGGTTGTAGCCGCATACATCATTGCGCGACTGCGAATTGTGACTCCGATACTGCGTCCACCATGTTTGACGAGGGAACCAGACATCCACAACGGACGTCCACATACCAATGCCAATGCCGTCTGTTGCGCACAGGTTCAGGGTGGTGCCAGCACCTATTCATGCCGACATGCCAAGGGTGGCAGTGCGGGGTCACGTGATGACTACCCCCACCAGGCATAGGTGAAGTCTCCACCCGTGACCTGCGGTCAGTAGCGCACCCACATGTTAATGCAGGGTCGCACTGTACCCCCGGTCAAAACCCGCACATCACCACCATTTAAGAGGGTTCTCCTCAATACCACCCCCCATGTGGGCAACAGACTGTGGCCATGTAAAAAATTAACAAAAAATAAATAATAAAAACAGACAAGCACCGACATCCTCTACATAATGTGGTTCCTGACCGCACGCCATTCAAATGTCTCCTCAAACTTCCTCTCACCATACTCCATTGCAAACCATCTGTGATGAAATATAGAAAAAGCATTAAAAGTTTGGCAATCCATAAGAAACTACTATTTTGTCCCATACAATTGATCACCAAATATACGCAGGTACAGTATAACGTATCCATATGTTGGTCAAAGGCAAGCCGCCAACCTATATTGCCCCAATATTGCAGTCCACATTCAGACCAGGTTTAAGGGAATTAAGTACATGAATCCACTTAAGTTCCCTTTTTTTTTAAAATACTGGCTCTATCACCGCCTCTCCTCGCCATTGGGACAAAATCAATGATACAACATTTCATGTCTCTCTCAACATGTTTATGTTCTGCAAAGTGTTTTGAGACCGGCAGGTCTAATCTTTTCTTCCTTATGCTTAACCTGTGGTTGTTGAGACGCGACTTAAAGTCTGTAGTCGTCTCTCCAACATACAACACGTTGCATGGACAGATCAGTACATAGATAATAAAACTGGAATCGCACGTCAGATAGTATCCTATCCGATGCACAGCGCCAGTTTGAGGATGTACAAACGTTTTAAACCGCATGGTCTGAATGTGGACTACAATATTGGGGCAATATAGGTTGTCGGCTTGCATTTGACCAACATATGGATACGTTATACTGTACCTGCGTATATTTGGTGATCAATTGTATGGGACAAAATAGTAGTTCCTTATGGATTGCCAAATTTTTTATGCTTTTTCTATATTTTATCACAGATGGTTTGCAATGGAGTATGGTGAGAGGAAGTTCGAGGAGACATTTGAATGGCGTGCGGTCAGGAACCACATTATGTAGAGGATGTCGGTGCTTTTCTGTTTTTATTATTTATTTTTTGTTAATTTTTTACATGGCCACAGTCTGTTGCCCACATGGGGGGTGGTATTGAGGAGAACCCTCTTAAATGGTGGTGATGTGCGGGTTTTGACCGGGGGTACAGTGCGACCCTGCATTAACATGTGGGTGCGCTACTGACCGCAGGTCACGGGTGGGGGTAGTCATCACGCGACCCCGCACTGCCACCCTTGGCATGTCGGCATGAATAGGTGCTGGCACCACCCTGAACCTGTGCACAACAGACGGCATTGGCATTGGTATGTGGACGTCCGTTGTGGATGTCTGGTTCCCTCGTCAAACATGGTGGACGCAGTATCGGAGTCACAATGCGCAGTCGCGCAATGATGTATGCGGCTACAACCGGAAGTAATTTATGGATGTCATCCTGACATGCGCAGAGACGCTCCAGACACGCCGAGCAACATGCGGTATCTTGGATGGCAGCCATTCGCCCTCTTACGCCTCCTCCACCCTCCGCTCGCAATACCTCTTAGTAAGCACTTGGCACTTTTTGCTTATTATTCACACATGACACTGATCACAATATTTATTGTAATTAATATTGTATGGAAGTTTTTGTTTTATTATATGTAATCATGAATACATCACTAGGGAAATATATACAATGTGGGTTATATTCAATATGAATTATATTGTCATATGTTTGCATTTTATATTTTGTGAGATTTGTTATCAATTATTATGAATTAACTGCACTTGTTTTGTCAATTATTAATCACCATAAATTAACTGCACATGTTTTGCCAATTTTAATGAATGAGTATGTTGCTATATATTCTTGGCATTTTGTCTCTGTACACTGCTTGAGGAAGGCTCCTGTCTAGAGCCGAAACGTCGCATGTCCCACTGGGGTAAATAATAATAATATTTTTAACTTTTTGGAGTGCTGCCCATCCTTTCTACTTTATATACAGTACAGACCAAAAGTTTGGACACACCTTCTCATTCAAAGAGTTTTCTTTATTTTCATGACTATGAAGGCATCAAAACTATGAATTAACACATGTGGAATTATATACATAACAAACAAGTGTGAAACAACTGAAAATATGTCATATTCTAGGTTCTTCAAAGTAGCCACCTTTTGCTTTGATTACTGCTTTGCACACTCTTGGCATTCTCTTGATGAGCTTCAAGAGGTAGTCCCCTGAAATGGTTTTCACTTCACAGGTGTGCCCTGTCAGGTTTAATAAGTGGGATTTCTTGCCTTATAAATGGGGTTGGGACCATCAGTTGCGTTGAGGAGAAGTCAGGTGGATACACAGCTGATAGTCCTACTGAATAGACTGTTAGAATTTGTATTATGGCAAGAAAAAAGCAGCTAAGTAAAGAAAAACGAGTGGCCATCATTACTTTAAGAAATGAAGGTCAGTCAGTCAGTCGAAAAATTGGGAAAACTTTGAAAGTAAGGGCTATTTGACCATGAAGGAGAGTGATGGGGTGCTGCGCCAGATGACCTGGCCTCCACAGTCACCGGACCTGAACCCAATCGAGATGGTTTGGGGTGAGCTGGACCGCAGAGTGAAGGCAAAAGGGCCAACAAGTGCTAAGCATCTCTGGGAACTCCTTCAAGACTGTTGGAAGACCATTTCAGGTGACTACCTTTGAAGCTCATCAAGAGAATTCCAAGAGTGTGCAAAGCAGTAATAAAAGCAAAAGGTGGCTACTTTGAAGAACCTAGAATATGACATATTTTCAGTTGTTTCACACTTGTTTGTTATGTATATAATTCCACATGTGTTAATTCATAGTTTTGATGCCTTCATAGTCATGAAAATAAAGAAAACTCTTTGAATGAGAAGGTGTGTCCAAACTTTTGGTCTGTACTGTATATAATTATAAGCAAATATTAGACTGTGATGTATAGTGTGTTAATAAATACCTTTTATTTAAGCACAGTGTGTAGTCTTTTGTAGTAGTAAGGCGCCGCAGGTAGTTCAGTGTAGAGTAAGGTTATCAGTAGTGATTTGTTTATTTAGGCATAAATAGGCGGAGTCATCACATGAGTTGCTAGATGGCCGCTAGCACATCCGCAATATCCAGTCCCCATAGCTCTGTGTGCTTTTATTGTGTAAAAAAACCTATTTGATACATATGCAAATTAACCTGAGATGAGTCAGAGCTTGAAAATATGACTCTTCTCTGGTCACACAAGTAAGATATGACTCTTATGTTAATTTGCATATGTATCAAATCGTTTTTTTTACACAATAAAAGCACAGAGAGCTCTGGGGACTGGGTATTGCGGATGTGCTAGCGGCCATCTAGCAACCCATGTCCTTAGCTCTATACCCAAAATCCCGGTGACAGGTTCCCTTTAAAGGGGTATTCCCATCTTGCTCTTTCATCCTTACCTGCAGCCAGCTATGCTGTTCACTTTCTGGTTTTGCGATCCGCATCTGTTTTTTCGGGATCCGCAATTCCGTTCCTGAAAAAAAATAGAACATGTCCTATTCTTGTCTGCAATTGCGGACCAGAAAAGGCATCTTCTATTATAGTGTCTGTGATGTGCGGTCCGCAAAACACTTACGGACGTGTGAATGGACCCTAATACAGTTTTACACACAGAACCTATCTTAACTTTTACAAACCCATTCTGTGCAGCTAAACAATAATTCACTACTATACATTAGTTCAAAAGCTTGTCAGCCAGTAGCCGTATGATCTGTGCTTTTGACGTCCCATAAAACATGACCATCCCTCACTGACGCAGATTTTTATCCAATACAGCTCTACTACAGTTATGTATAAACCTTAGACCTTTTATCTGTATATATGCATATACAGCTCTGCTCTGTTTTCCCTGAATCTCTTCTCTTACAGCTCTACTACATCTGTATTATTCATCAATATCAGCACTTTGTTAGAATTACTTCATATACAGCTCTACTACATCTGTCTATCTCTCTCCCACCACCACTGTGCCTGAACCTCCTCCTATACAGCTCTGCTACACCAGTCTTCCCTGAATCGCTTTATATACAGCTCTGCTACATCTGTCTTTTCCTCCCCCACTAGCACTGTGGCTGAATTGCTTCACATACAGCTCTGCTACATCTGTCTATTTTTCTCTCCCACCACCACTGTGCCTGAACCACCTCCTATACAGCTTTTCTATACCAGTCTTCCCTGAATCGCTTTATATACAGCTCTGCTACATATGTTTTTTCCTCCCCCACTAGCACTGTGGCTGAATTGCTTCACATACAGCTCTGCTACATCTGTCTATTTCTCTCTCCCACCACCACTGTGACTGAACCACCTCCTATACAGCTCTGCTACACCAGTCTTCCCTGAATCGCTTTATATACAGCTTTGCTACATCTGTCTTTTCCTCCCCCACTAGCACTGTGGCTGAACTGCTTCACATACAGCTCTGCTACGTCTGTATTTCTCTCCACTACCAGCACTGTGTTTTAATTACTTCATATACAGCTCTGCTACACCTGTCTTCCCTTAACAGCTTTATTTAGAGCTCAGCTACATCTGTCGTCTGTGCGCCCTGCATCACGGACCCATTCACTTCAATGGGTCCGCGATCCAGGAGATGCGGTGCACTGAGCGAAACCCCACGGAAGCGCTTCAGAGTGCTTCCGTGGTGTTTCTGACCGTGCCTCCACACCACAAAAATGTAGGGCTTGAATGGGTCTGGGATCGGTCTGTGGCAGCCGCATGGATGTTGCCCGTGCATTGGGGACCGCAAATTGCGGTCCCCAATGCTTGGAACGGCCGGCACACATTCGTGTGCATGAGCTCAAACAGAGAGATGGCGGGGCATTTATCTGTGTAGAGAAAGCAGAAGGGGGGAAAGGGAAGTTCTTGCTTTGGAAAGTCTCAAGTACACTCTTTGTGCCGCCATATGGTTTTCTATA
>NC_053398.1:92349443-92356592 GCF_905171765.1 Bufo bufo | reverse complement strand
TTTCGCTGCCGGAGGGGGCACGGCCCCTCCGTTCAGTGGATGAATTCTTTTTAGCCCTGGGTCAGCTATATGATGATCCGGATCGTATTTCTCTGGCTGAGTCTAGACTACGTCTGTTATGCCAGGGTAAACAATCCGCAGAGATATACTGCTCAGAATTTCGGAGATGGGCAGCTGATACTGGTTGGAATGATGCTGCACTCCGAAGTCAATTTTGCCATGGTCTTTCTGAGGGATTGAAAGATGCATTTGCCTTTCATGAGAGACCTACCTCCTTGGATTCTGCTATGTCTCAGGCCGTTCGTATTGACAGGCGTCTTAGAGAGAGAGGAGAGATCTCTCCTTCCTGTCATACTCAGTCCCGGGACAGTGCAGCGTTCTCTTTCTGTGCGCAGGGGTCTCAGTCGCTGTCAGCCCCTTCTGAGCAGGAGCCCATGCAGCTGGGGTTGATTGCCTCTGACAATAGAAGATTCAGCCCGCATGGGAGGGTTTGTTTTTGTTGTGGAGGTATAAATCATTTGGCAAATGTTTGTCCCTCTAGGAGATTCAGGCAGTTTTCTGGGAGTAATAAAGAGACAAAAAGGAAAAAATCTTTTAAAAATGTTCCGTCTGTTACTATTGGCAGGGTTGAGGCGGAAATGGAAGGTTTGCCTTTTGCTTGTAGTTCCCGTTTTGTGCTGCCTGCTAGGGTGGCGCTAGAGAGCAAAAGCATTTTTTGTGAGATTTTTGTGGATAGTGGAGCAGCTGTCAATCTCATTGATAATCAATTTGCAATAACTCATGGTTTCCAGGTATGCACTTTGGGAAAGGATATTCCTGTTTTTGCTATTGATTCCGCTCCACTTTCTCAGAAATCATTAAAGGGCATAGTTCACAATATCCGTTTAATTGTGAGTGATGCTCATGTTGAGGATGTGTCATGTTTCGTCCTTAGCGGTTTGCCTACTCCTCTAGTGTTGGGGCTACCCTGGCTCACTAAACATAACCCCACCATTGATTGGCAAGCGAGGCAAATAAATGGTTAGAGTGACTTTTGCAGAGAGAATTGCCTCATGACATCTGTTTCTGAAGTTTCTACTAAGACTGTACCACCTTTCCTCTCTGAATTTTCGGATGTCTTCTCTGAGAGTGGAGTTCAGGATTTGCCCCCGCACAGGGAGTACGATTGCTCTATTAATCTCCTCCCAGGCGCCAAGCTGCCTAAATCTTGTTTATACAATCTTTCCCAACCTGAGAGGGTCGCTATGCGTGCTTATACCTCTGAGAGTCTGAGAAAAGGACACATACGACCCTCGAAGTCACCTGTTGCCGCTGTTTTTTTCTTTGTTAAGAAAAAAGATGGTTCTTTAAGACCTTGTCTGGATTTCAGGGAGCTGAACAGTATCACTATTCGTGACCCTTATCCGCTTCCTCTGATCCCGGACCTGTTTAACCAGGTTGTTGGGGCTAAAGTCTTTTCCAAATTAGACCTAAGAGGGGCATACAACCTGGTCAGGGTCAGAGAAGGAGACGAATGGAAGACGGCTTTCAATACCCCTGAGGGCCATTTTGAGAATTTGGTTATGCCTTTTGGTTTGATGAATGCCCCAGCCGTTTTTCAGCATTTCGTGAACAGCATTTTTTATCATTTAATGGGAAAATTTGTATTAGTGTATTTGGATGACATTTTGATTTTTTCTCCTGATTTCAAGACTCATAAGGAACATTTACGTCAGGTCTTGCTCATCCTGCGGGAGAATAAATTATATGCGAAACTGGAAAAATGTGTGTTTGCGGTTCCAGAAATTCAATTTCTGGGGTTTCTTGTCTCCGCTTCTGGTTTTCGCATGGACCCCGAGAAGGTCCGCGCTGTGCTTGAGTGGGAGCTTCCTGAGAATCAGAAGGCGCTGATGCGTTTTTTGGGCTTTGCCAATTATTACAGGAATTTTATTTTGAATTATTCCTCTGTTGTTAAACCACTCACTGATATGACCAGAAAGGGGGTAGATTTTTCATCCTGGTCGGTAGAGGCGCGTAAGGCCTTTTCTAATATCAAGGAGAGTTTTGCTTCCGCTCCCATCCTGGTACAACCTGATATTTTGTTACCCTTCATAGTTGAGGTTGATGCTTCTGAGGTAGGGGTGGGTGCGGTCTTGTCTCAGGGTTCCTCTCCTGCCAAATGGCAACCATGTGCCTTTTTCTCGAAGAAACTCTCCTCCGCAGAGAGAAATTATGATGTGGGAGATAGGGAATTGTTGGCCATCAAGTTGGCTTTTGAGGAATTGGCTAGAGGGAGCCAGAAACCCTATTACCGTGTTTACTGACCATAAAAATCTGGCCTACTTGGAGTCAGCCAAGCGTCTGAACCCGAGACAGGCCAGATGGTCTTTGTTCTTTTCAAGGTTTAATTTTGTTGTCACGTTCTGCCCTGGGGTTAAGAATGTGAAGGCAGATGCCCTGTCACGTTGTTTTCCGGGAGGTGGGAATTTTGAAGACCCGGGTCCCATTTTGGCTGAAGGTGTGGTGGTCTCTGCTCTTTTTCCTGAATTGGAGGCAGAGGTGCAGGCAGCCCAGTCAGAGGCTCCTGATCTTTGTCCTCCTGGGAGGTTGTTTGTGCCTCTCGCTTTGAGACACAAGATTTTTAAGGAACACCACGATACGGTCCTTGCTGGGCACCCGGGGGCAAGAGCCACACTGGATCTCATCGCTCGGAGATTCTGGTGGCCTGCGCTTCGTAAGTCGGTTGAGAGTTTTGTGGCAGCTTGCGAGACTTGCGCTCGTGCCAAAGTCCCTCATTCACAGCCATCAGGTCCTCTCCTTCCCTTACCCATTCCTTCCCGTCCTTGGACACATCTGTCCATGGACTTCATAACGGACTTGCCTCGTTCCTCGGGGAAGACTGTGATTCTGGTGGTGGTGGACCGTTTTAGCAAAATGGTGCATTTCATCCCTTTTTCTGGTTTGCCCAATGCTAAGACGCTGGCGCAGGCATTTATTGACCACATTGTCAAATTGCATGGTATTCCTTCAGACATAGTCTCTGATAGGGGCACGCAGTTTGTTTCCAGATTCTGGAAGGCTTTCTGTCTCGCTTGGGGGTTCGGTTGTCATTCTCTTCTGCTTTCCACCCGCAGTCGAATGGCCAGACAGAGCGCGTCAATCAGAATCTGGAGACATATCTGCGCTGTTTTGTGGCGGAGAATCAGGAGGATTGGTGTTCTTTTTTGTCCCTTGCTGAGTTTGCTTTAAATAACCGTCGTCAGGAGTCCTCTGATAAGTCACCATTTTTTGGTGCATATGGGTTTCATCCGCAGTTTGGGACTTTCTCGGGAGAGGGGTCTTCTGGTTTACCTGATGAGGACAGATTCTCCTCGTCTTTGTCATCTATTTGGCAAAAGATTCAGGATAATCTAAAGAGCATGAGTGAGAGATATAAGCGTGTGGCAGATAAGAGACGTGTGCCTGGTCCGGACCTGAATGTTGGTGATCTGGTGTGGTTGTCTACCAAGAATATCAAATTGAAGGTTCCCTCCTGGAAGTTGGGTCCTAGGTTTATTGGGCCTTACAAGATCCTGTCTGTCATCAATCCTGTTGCCTACCGTCTTGATCTTCCTCAGACTTGGAAGATCCATAATGTTTTTCATAAGTCCTTATTGAAACCTTATGTTCAACCTATTGTACCCTCGCCTTTGCCTCCTCCTCCGATTATGGTTGATGGAAATCTTGAATTTCAGGTCTCTAGGATTGTGGATTCTCGTCTTGTCCGCGGTTTCCTCCAGTACCTCGTTCATTGGGAGGGTTATGGTCCTGAGGAGAGGATGCGGGTCCCAGTGACGGACATTAAGGCCACTCGTCTCATCAGGGCTTTCCATAGGTCCCATCCTGAGAAGGTGGGCCCTGAGTGTCCGGAGTCCACTCGTAGAGGGAGGGGTACTGTCACAACCAGACAGTTGAGAAGCTCTGACAGGAGCTTTCCAGATCCTCCTCCTTGAGTTTCTTTGTTTTGGTTAAGTTCCTCATCTCGTTAGTCTATCTCAGCTGTCATGCAGTTGGACTGATTGCTTCCCTTTAAGTTCCTCCCCAGGATGCATTAGGTTGCGGCTTATACAACTTCCTGGATTGTGTGTGCATGCTGTTTCTATTCCTCAGTCCTCTGCAAGATAAGTGCTGTTCCTTTATTTGTGATTTTCTGTTTGCTGGATTTTCAGGTGACCCTGACTCCCTCCGTGTCTTGTGTAGGGAGCAGGTGGTCGTGTCCCCTCACTATTGTAGGGTCTTCAGGTATTAGATAGCCGAGGTACGTGGATATGCGCCCATCCACCTTTGGGGTGTTTGCATAGGCTGAGCAATTAGGGAGAGTGGCAGGACTCATGTAGGGGTCTCCCTTTTGTTCCTTAGTTGTGGATCCAGTGAGTCATTAATTGTATTGCATTGTCTTGTTTCCTGTACACCATCCGTGACAGTTGTGTAGAAGTGTTGCAGATAGTTGACCAGGAGCTGATTAATATGCTCGGCCATTGGATTGAAGGCGGTAGGCAGTGGAAAACTGTAGTTTAATATCGAACAGAATGCAAGCAGCTCTCCAAAATTTAGAAGTAAACTGCACCCCTTCATCTGACGTGATGATTAAGAGCAACTCACGTTACTTGAAAATGTCTTCCACAAACAACTTGGCCAGTTGACAGGCAGATGGAAATGAGCTATCCTCTAGAACCGATCATCCAAAACCCAAATTACTCCGTACCCAGAGCAGAAAGGCAGGTCAATGAAGTCCATGACAAAATGCTGCCACAGGACACCAAGCACGGGCAAGGGGTTTAGAAGACCAGGAGAGGATAGGTCATCAGTATTAAGATCCCTGAAAACCCCTTTAAAAGATATGCTATCCCTTCAATGTACAAGCCCATAAAAAAATATTAGATCCTGACTTGGATCTTATATAGTGTTTATGACACAACCAGTGACATCACTTAGGCTGACTGCAAGGTATTATGGGGACACAGTCATGTGATCCTCCTTCTTTATCTTCTCATCCTCTGTTTTCTGATATGTAAATTAACACTATTCTGATCAGTTCACGCGGGGCAAATCCAAAACTCTTTGTTGGAAAGTGAATATTTGGGGAAAATTGTTCACAAATGAATCTTGCTTAGAATCAATTGGCTCATCTCTAGTCACATACAGGGAGTGCAGAATTATTAGGCAAGTTGTATTTTTGAGGATTAAATTTTATTATTGAACAACAACCATGTTCTCAATGAACCCAAAAAACTCATTAATATCAAAGCTGAATATTTTTGGAAGTAGTTTTTAGTTTGTTTTTAGTTTTAGCTATTTTAGGGGGATATCTGTGTGTGCAGGTGACTATTACTGTGCATAATTATTAGGCAACTTAACAAAAAACAAATATATACCCATTTCAATTATTTATTTTTACCAGTGAAACCAATATAACATCTCAACATTCACAAATATACATTTCTGACATTCAAAAACAAAACAAAAATAAATCAGTGACCAATATAGCCACCTTTCTTTGCAAGGACACTCAAAAGCCTGCCATCCATGGATTCTGTCAGTGTTTTGATCTGTTCACCATCAACATTGCGTGCAGCAGCAACCACAGTCTCCCAGACACTGTTCAGAGAGGTGTACCGTTTTCCCTCCTTGTAAATCTCACATTTGATGATGGACCACAGGTTCTCAATGGGGTTCAGATCAGGTGAACAAGGAGGCCATGTCATTAGATTTTCTTCTTTTATACCCTTTCTTGCCAGCCACGCTGTGGAGTACTTGGACGCGTGTGATGGAGCATTGACCTGCATGAAAATCATGTTTTTCTTGAAGGATGCAGACTTCTTCCTGTACCACTGCTTGAAGAAGGTGTCTTCCAGAAACTGGCAGTAGGACTGGGAGTTGAGCTTGACTCCATCCTCAACCCGAAAAGGCCCCACAAGCTCATCTTTGATACCAGCCCAAACCAGTACTCCACCTCCACCTTGCTGGCGTCTAAGTCGGACTGGAACTCTCTGCCCTTTACCAATCCAGCCACGGGCCCATCCATCTGGCCCATCAAGACTCACTCTCATTTCATCAGTCCATAAAACCTTAGAAAAATCAGTCTTGAGATATTTCTTGGCCCAGTCTTGACGTTTCAGCTTGTGTGTCTTGTTCAGTGGTGGTCGTCTTTCAGCCTTTCTTACCTTGGCCATGTCTCTGAGTATTGCACACCTTGTGCTTTTGGGCACTCCAGTGATGTTGCAGCTCTGAAATATGGCCAAACTGGTGGCAAGTTGCATCTTGGCAGCTGCACGCTTGACTTTTCTCAGTTCATGGGCAGTTATTTTGCGCCTTGGTTTTTCCACACACTTTTTGCGACCCTGTTGAATATTTTGAATGAAATGCTTGATTGTTCGATGATCACCCTTCAGAAGCTTTGCAATTTTAAGAGTGCTGCATCCCTCTGCAAGATATCTCACTATTTTTGACTTTTCTGAGCCTGTCAAGTCCTTCTTTTGACCCATTTTGCCAAAGGAAAGGAAGTTGCCTAATAATTATGCACACCTAATATAGGGTGTTGATGTTATTAGACCACACCCCTTCTCATTACAGAGATGCACATCACCTAATATGCTTAATTGGTAGTAGGCTTTCGAGCCTATACAGCTTGGAGTAAGACAACATGCATAAAGAGGATGATGTGGTCAAAATACTCATTTGCCTAATAATTCTGCACGCAGTGTAGATATATGTCATTCTGAATAATTTAATAGAAGAGTAGAATCAGATAACCATGGATAATCATAGAACAATAAAATGTCTAAACTCCCTATCTGTGAGTTGCTATGCCTGTTTACCCTCATATTGATGGTTCTCTTTTATATGTCTCATTTACCACATTGTTTCTATGTTGTTTTGTGTATACAAAATGCGACTGTAATCCTAAGTAGTCTGTTTGCCATTTGTGCATATTTTCAATTAGCCACTAAAGGTATCAACGACTGAGGACTCTTAAGTATATTTATTTATTTTATGCACTTATATAACGCTACTATATTCCGCAGCGCTTTACAGACATTAGCATCACTCTGTCCTCAATGGGGCTCACAATCTAAGTTCCCTATCAGATCAGATGTTGTCCTTGGTCAAATTCAAACCTAGAACTCCAGC
>NC_053398.1:92249625-92348943 GCF_905171765.1 Bufo bufo | reverse complement strand
CGGCCACCCAATTGACTAATGCCTGTACCTGCTCAGGCCTTACCATCCTTAGAACGGCATTGGGCCCCACCAAATATCCCTGTAAATTCTGGCGGCTACTGGGACCTGAGGTAGTTGGTACACTAGGACGTGTGGCTGTGGCAGAACGGCCACGTCCTCTCCCAGCACCAGAGGGTCCACTAACACCACCACGACCATGTCCACGTCCGCGTCCCTTACTAGATGTTTTCCTCATTGTTACCGTTCACCACAATAAGAAAAATATTATTCGGGCCAATGTATTGAATTAAAATTCAGGCCTTTTTTTACAGACACCTAACACTGTCTGGCTATCTATTTAGGTACCGTATTACACTAATACAGGCACACCAGTAATGACAGATTTAGCTGAATAGAAATGTGAGGCCTATTTTTTAGGGGCTGTGTGACAGGTATACGTTTAATCACAGAATTAGACTTGTATCTGCACTGTAGCGTGTGTGTTAAGTTTTTCAGAATGACACTATCAGCACCTTGAATCTAATATACCCTTTTTGGGATAGATTTAAAGTAGGCCTGATATAGCAGAAACTACTAATTTTGAGAATGGCAAATTTGGGAATTGTTTTTCAACCCAGAACAAAAACTGTGCTTTTACGGTCACTAAAAATAACTTGACCAGCTAAAACAGTACTGATTTGGAGGAATAGAAATGCCAGGCCTATTTTTTAGGCGCTGGGTGACAGGTATACGTTTAATCGCAATATTAGACTTGTATCTGCACTGTAGCGTGTGTGTTAAGTTTTTCAGAATGACACTATCAGCACCTTGAATCTAATATACCCTTTTTGGGATAGATTTAAAGTAGGCCTGATATAGCAGAAACTACTAATTTTGAGAATGGCAAATTTGGGAATTGTTTTTCAACCCAGAACAAAAACTGTGCTTTTACGGTCACTAAAAATAACTTGACCAGCTAAAACAGTACTGATTTGGAGGAATAGAAATGCCAGGCCTATTTTTTAGGCGCTGGGTGACAGGTATACGTTTAATCGCAATATTAGACTTGTATCTGCACTGTAGCGTGTGTGTTAAGTTTTTCAGAATGACACTATCAGCACCTTGAATCTAATATACCCTTTTTGGGATAGATTTAAAGTAGGCCTGATATAGCAGAAACTACTAATTTTGAGAATGGCAAATTTGGGAATAGTTTTTCAACCCAGAACAAAAACTGTGCTTTTACGGTCACTAAAAATAACTTGACCAGCTAAAACAGTACTGATTTGGAGGAATAGAAATGCCAGGCCTATTTTTTAGGCGCTGGGTGACAGGTATACGTTTAATCGCAATATTAGACTTGTATCTGCACTGTAGCGTGTGTGTTAAGTTTTTCAGAATGACACTATCAGCACCTTGAATCTAATATACCCTTTTTGGGATAGATTTAAAGTAGGCCTGATATAGCAGAAACTACTAATTTTGAGAATGGCAAATTTGGGAATTGTTTTTCAACCCAGAACAAAAACTGTGCTTTTACGGTCACTAAAAATACTGTATTTATCGGCGTATAACACGCACAGGCGTATAACACGCACCTTCATTTTAAGAGGGAAATTTCAGGAAAATTTTTTATATTGTATGGGGGCGGGGGCCACAGGGTGACGTTATACTGTATGGGGGCAGGGGCCACAGGGTGACATTATACTGTGTGGGGGCAGCCGCTTGGTGACGTTATACTGTATGGGGCACTAGGGCAGCCCCAAGGTGATGTTATATTGTATGGGGGCAAGAGGGAGACGTTAGTATGGGGAAGTCCCCGTCCACCCCCTATTCATGGAGGGTGAGTGGCTGGAAGTTGGAACCTGGCAGCACTCCTATTGACACTTCAATGCCAGGGAGAAGAAGCAGAGCGGCAGCCTGACAGCAGAGCATAGCTGACCCAGAGCAGTCACCACACACACTACCTGCTGGGCTATCTATCACGGCACAGGCTGCCACCATGTCAGGAGCTCCTACTACAGCCGCTGACTAACTTGTGCCTCCGCTGGGAGCTGACTTCCGGCCCGCGGCGCCCGACTTCCGGCCTGCACACGAGCGCTGATAACACTGCGGTAAACAGCCCGGACTTGCTGCACCGGGCTGTGTATTAGAGGAAAACCCGGCGCAACCCTAGCCCTGCTACCTGCCCGCAGGGCTAAGCTGCCTGCACAAACTACCTGCCCGGCGCCCGGAACTGCATGTCCCGGGCGTCGGGCGATAGGAATTCCACACCCCTGTAACATTATATCGGCGTATAACACGCATACATCATTTGCCCCCTATTTTCAGGGGGAAAAAGTGTGTGTTATACGCCGATAAATACGGTAACTTGACCAGCTAAAACAGTACTGATTTGGAGGAATAGAAATGTCAGGCCTATTTTTTAGGCGCTGGGTGACAGGCTCAACTTGCCCCTGATGTAGTATATGGCCAAAAAATAACCACACTATTGATGGTTAAATGCACTTGGGTGACACAGGCTCAGCCTGCACCTGATGTAGTATATGGCCAAAAAATAACCACACTATTGATGGTTAAATGCACTTGGTGGTAGCTTGTGCTGGCGCACCACAAGCCACAAAATGGCCGCCGATCACCCCAGAAAAAAAGTGATATAAAAACGCTCTGGGCAGCCTAAAAAAAGTGAGCAGTTCAATATCAGCACTTCAATGATCCACAGCTGGAGATCGATCACTGAATGAAGTCTTTTGGAGGAGTTAATCTGCCTAATCTCGCCCTAACGTCGCAGCAGCAACCTCTCCCTACACTTGTAACAGCAGAGTGACGTGCGGCGCTACGTTACCCAAGCTTATATAGAGGCTGGGTCACATGCTGCACTGGCCAATCACAGCCATGCCAATAGTAGGCAAGTCTGTGATGGCCTCTTGGGGCAAGTAGTATGACGCTTGTTGATTGGCTGCTTTGCAGCCTTTCAAAAAGCGCCAAGAAAGCGCCGAACACCGAACCCGAACCCGGACTTTTACGAAAATGTTCGGGTTCGGGTCCGTGTCACGGACACCCCAAAATTCGGTACGAACCCGAACTATACAGTTCGGGTTCGCTCATCCCTACTTACTGTATATCTCACAGAACACCACAGAATATGGACACTATTTTAGGCCCAGATTATTGGAATCTGCAGTACAGACACTGTTTTCTGATGTAGTTTATATTTATATTTTTCACTATATCTGGGCCTGACAACCACACAAGGTTGTGTGCATGCGATTACGTGTGCATGCGATTACACAATTCACAGATTAAACCGTTGACAGCAAAAATGTGGATAGATTATGGGAGAAATTTTTTTTCTGTATTTTAATTTTTTTCCCTATATCTGGGCCTGACAACCACATAAGGTGTTGAAGCGCAGTTCACGCAATTCACGGATTACACCGTTGACAGCAAAAATGTGGATTATGGGGGAAAAAAAATATTGTTTTCACTAATATTCTTCCTATCTCTGCCACTGACACACAGATGGTATTGCTGCACAGATGTCAAAAGTCACTGCAGACACCTTCTATATAGCAAAAGAATCGCTATTTCGCAAAGTATAAAAACAAATTTGAGTACTACTTTGCACAATTAAATTGCTGCCACCACACACAATAGTCCTTAAAAGGACTTTTGGGTTTTTGAAACGTTATTCACTGGAATATATTGCGATCACAATCTCCTTACACTATATGTCCCTTCCTAAGCGCAGCTCTCCCTGACTCGCAACGAGCCAAACCTGCGTCATTGGGTTCTATATAGCACCCGATGACGCGTTTCGACCAGCCAATCACTGTAATGCCAGCAGCCAACATGGCTATTGACATTACAGTGATGGCAATACTTACCTGCACGTTTATTTTCTGTTTAGCAGCCGCGAAACGTGTGGGAGGAGACTCGAGCATGCCGCTCGAGCACATGCGCTACTCGGCCGAGTACCGCCATGTGCCGAGCATAGTGATGCTTGAGCCGAACAGGTATTCGGCCGAGCATGCTCGCTCATCACTACCCATTTGGAATTTTGTTTTCAGCTCCCCACTAATGCAACACTAAATGGCGCCATTAGAAAGTACAACTTCTCCCGCTAAAGCAACCCCTTATACAGCTATGTGTACGGAAAAATTAAAAAAAGTTATGGCCCGAGAAAGGCAAAGTGAAAAACTAAAATGAAAAAAAATAAAACCCTCTGGGGCTGAAAGGGTTAAATGATTGCACTTAAAACAACAAAACTAGAATAAGGGTGGGTTCACACTAGCGTTAGGGATTCCGTTATGGCTTTCTGTTATAGCATGGTTATAACGGAAAATAACAGAATCCTCAGACGGTAGCAAAATGGAAGCCTCAAGTTGACAGGACTTTGTTCTCCGTCTTGCATTACAGGACACAGACGGATCCGTTATGCTTTCCCATAGACTTCTATTAGGACGAAAAGCAAACGGAATGCCTTTTCAAAGCTTCCGTTTTGCATTCCGTCATACTACAAGTCTATGGGCAGAAGAAAGGATCCGTCCTTCCGTCTTATGGATTCCGTTATTTTCCGTTATAACCATGTTATAACGGAAAGCCATAACGGAATCCTTGACTCTAGTGTGAACCCACCTGTCACGGATGTAGTATGGGAGAAAACCAAAAGACAACAAGACGGAAGGGAAAAGACACTAGGCCTCACCTCTAGGGAAGAAAAAGGGTCACCACCTATGAGACCCTGCTGCTGGCCCTAACTCCTATCCGTATGGGCACCTCTCGATGGTAGAGATGCCCATACACAGGAACCTAGAAAACCCTGGTGGCCCTCAGATGCCCTAGACTTATGACAGGGCAGAGACTTCCCTGGTGAAGGAACCAGCGTCTCACTGAGTCCTAGTAAACAACAGAGGGGGGGGGGGGGATACAAAGCACAACAAGCGGAACACTTAACTTCTAAGGATGATGGATGATGGATGATCAGGACTTCAACTAGAACCACACTCCAGCTCTTCCAACATCAAATGAAGCTATCCAGAGCAAGGAGTGATGGGTGGAGTCACACTAAATAGGGGAAGGTAAAGGTCACATGATCCACACCTGAACAGGAGGTGTGGACATACAAGCAACACACAGACAAAGTGAAACCAAAAGATGCTGTCAGATCACTAATGAGCAGATAATCTTTCAGATCTTCTCAAACCTGTCACCGGTGTGACAGTACCCCCCCTTCTACGAGTGACCTCCGGGCACCCAGGACCAACCTTATCAGGATGAGCTCTGTGGAATTCTCTCACCAGACGACTAGCATTAACATCGGTCGCTGGAACCAACATCCTCTTCTCTGGTCCGTACCCTCTCCAATGAACGAGATACTGGAGGGATCTCCGGAGAACTCGGGAGTCCACAATCCTGCTGATCTGAAATTCCAAATTGCCGTCCACCATGACAGGAGCGGGAGGCAAGGAGGATGACTCAACAGGTTCAACACATTTCTTTAACAATGATTTATGAAATACGTTATGGATTTTTAATGCCTGAGGAAGTTCAAGACGGAAGGCTACAGGGTTAACAATGGCAGTGATCTTATATGGACCAATAAATCTTGGTCCCAACTTCCAAGAAGGTACCTTAAGTTTAATGTTTCTTGTAAACAGCCACACAGAATCACCCACTCTCAGGTCCGGACCACTCATACGTCTCCTGTCAGGCGCACACATACAGGGAGTGCAGAATTATTAGGCAAGTTGTATTTTTGAGGATTAATTTTATTATTGAACAACAACCATGTTCTCAATGAACCCAAAAAACTCATTAATATCAAAGCTGAATATTTTTGGAAGTGGTTTTTAGTTTGTTTTTAGTTTTAGCTATTTTAGGGGGATATCTGTGTGTGCAGGTGACTATTACTGTGCATAATTATTAGGCAACTTAACAAAAAACAAATATATACCCATTTCAATTATTTATTTTTACCAGTGAAACCAATATAACATCTCAACATTCACAAATATACATTTCTGACATTCAAAAACAAAACAAAAACAAATCAGTGACCAATATAGCCACCTTTCTTTGCAAGGACACTCAAAAGCCTGCCATCCATGGATTCTGTCAGTGTTTTGATCTGTTCACCATCAACATTGCGTGCAGCAGCAACCACAGCCTCCCAGACACTGTTCAGAGAGGTGTACTGTTTTCCCTCCTTGTAAATCTCACATTTGATGATGGACCACAGGTTCTCAATGGGGTTCAGATCAGGTGAACAAGGAGGCCATGTCATTAGATTTTCTTCTTTTATACCCTTTCTTGCCAGCCACGCTGTGGAGTACTTGGACGCGTGTGATGGAGCATTGTCCTGCATGAAAATCATGTTTTTCTTGAAGGATGCAGACTTCTTCCTGTACCACTGCTTGAAGAAGGTGTCTTCCAGAAACTGGCAGTAGGACTGGGAGTTGAGCTTGACTCCATCCTCAACCCGAAAAGGCCCCACAAGCTCATCTTTGATGATACCAGGCCAAACCAGTACTCCACCTCCACCTTGCTGGCGTCTGAGTCGGACTGGAGCTCTCTGCCCTTTACCAATCCAGCCACGGGCCAATCCATCTGGCCCATCAAGACTCACTCTCATTTCATCAGTCCATAAAACCTTTGAAAAATCAGTCTTGAGATATTTCTTGGCCCAGTCTTGACGTTTCAGCTTGTGTGTCTTGTTCAGTGGTGGTCGTCTTTCAGCCTTTCTTACCTTGGCCATGTCTCTGAGTATTGCACACCTTGTGCTTTTGGGCACTCCAGTGATGTTGCAGCTCTGAAATATGGCCAAACTGGTGGCAAGTGGCATCTTGGCAGCTGCACGCTTGACTTTTCTCAGTTCATGGGCAGTTATTTTGCGCTTTGGTTTTTCCACACGCTTCTTGCGACCCTGTTGACTATTTTGAATGAAACGATTGATTGTTCGATGATCACGCTTCAGAAGCTTTGAAATTTTAAGAGTGCTGCATCCCTCTGCAAGATATCTCACTATTTTTGACTTTTCTGAGCCTGTCAAGTCCTTCTTTTGACCCATTTTGCCAAAGGAAAGGAAGTTGCCTAATAATTATGCACACCTAATATAGGGTGTTGATGTCATTAGACCACACCCCTTCTCATTACAGAGATGCACATCACCTAATATGCTTAATTGGTAGTAGGCTTTCGAGCCTATACAGCTTGGAGTAAGACAACATGCATAAAGAGGATGATGTGGTCAAAATACTCATTTGCCTAATAATTCTGCACTCCCTGTATACCTGTTGCCCATCTTTTCCAGGGTATTTTGGATTTTCCGCCAAATAGAAGACAAAGAAGAGGAAAATCGTTCCTCCTCAGGAATGCCGGAATTATGAGCACCAGAAAATGTACCAAACTGTGGATGGAACCCATATGCTCCAAAAAACGGCGACTTATTAGTGGATTCCTGTCTATGGTTATTTATAGCAAACTCAGCTAATGACAAAAATGAAGACCACTCTTCCTGATTCTCTGAAACAAAACATCTCAAGTAAGTCTCCAGATTCTGATTAGTGCGCTCCGTCTGTCCATTCGACTCAGGATGAAAAGCCAAAGAGAAGGACAATTGTACACCCAGACGAGTACAGAACGCTCTCCGGAATCTGGAAACAAACTGAGTCCCTCTATCGGACACCACATCAGAGGGAATGCCATGTAGTTTCACGATGTTGTCGACAAACACCTGCGCAAGAGTTTTAGCATTGGGTAGACTAGGTAATGCAATAAAGTGTGCCATTTTACTAAAACGATCGACAACCACCAGAATCACGGTCTTTCCTAAAGAATTCGGTAAATCTGCGATAAAATCCATGGACAAATGGGTCGAAGGTCTGGACGGGAGGGGCAATGGAAGCAGAGATCCGGAAGGCCGAGTTTGTGTCACCTTAGCACGTGCACAGGTACCACAGGCTGACACATAGTCCTCAATACACTTACGCAACGCCGGCCACCAGAATCTGCGAGAGATGAGATCGATAGTCGATCTGCTCCCAGGGTGCCCAGCATGCACCGTACAGTGATGTTCCTCGAACACCTTGTGACGTAATTCGGGGGGAACAAACAATTTCCCCTGAGGACAAGAGTCCGGAGCATCCTCCTGTGCCTCCAACACCCTGGCCTCGAGATCAGGATAAAGAGCGGAAATAACTACCCCTTCAGATAAAATGGGACTAGGGTCATTAGACTCACCCCCCCCAGGAAAGCTACGTGACAAAGTATCCGCCTTGACGTTCTTAACCCCAGAGCGGTAAGTGACGATGAAGTTAAATCTGGTTAAAAACAATGACCATCTGGCCTGCCTTGGATTCAGTCGCTTAGCCGACTCCAAGTAGGCCAGATTCTTGTGATCCGTAATTACCGTAATAAGATGAATTGCTCCTTCCAACCAATGCCTCCATTCCTCGAACGCCAATTTAATGGCCAGCAATTCCCTATTCCCCACATCATAATTCCTTTCAGCAGTCGAAAGTTTTTTAGAGAAAAATGCACATGCGCGCCATTTACTGGGTGAAGGACCCTGCGACAATATTGCTCCTACCCCAACCTCTGACACGTCAACCTCAACAATAAATGGCTGAGACACGTCCGGTTGCACCAGAATAGGGGCCGAAGCAAAACATTCTTTCACAGCAGAAAAGGCCTGTAATGCCGCATCAGACCAGATAGAAATATCAGCACCCTTCCTAGTCATGTCTGTTAAAGGTTTAACCACCGATGAATAGTTCAAGATAAATTTACGGTAGTAGTTGGTAAACCCCAAAAACCGCATAAGCGCTTTCAGATTTTCGGGTCGATCCCAGTCCAGCATGGCACGGACCTTCTCGGGATCCTTACGAAAACCTGAGGATGATAGCAGGTAACCCAGAAATTGCACTTCCTGTACAGCAAATACACACTTTTCCATCTTAGCATACAACTTATTCTCTCTTAGAGTCTGTAACACCTGTTTCACATGATCCTGATGAGTCTCCATATTAGGCGAATAAATTAGTATGTCATCAAGGTATACAACGACAAACCTCCCCACCAGATGATGAAAGATGTCATTGACAAAGTGTTGAAAAACCGCAGGAGCATTGGTTAACCCAAAGGGTATGACCGGGTTTTCAAAATGACCCTCAGGGGTATTAAAAGCGGTCTTCCACTCATCCCCCTCCTTGATCCTTACCAGATTATATGCCCCCCTCAGATCCAATTTAGAGAACACCTTGGCACCAACAATCTGACTAAACAAATCCGGAATCAAAGGAAGGGGGTAAGGATCACGGACGGTAATACGATTGAGCTCACGGAAGTCCAGACATGGTCTCAGGGTACCATCCTTTTTCTTTACAAAGAAAAATCCAGCAGCGACTGGGGACTTGGATGGTCTAATATGTCCCTATGCCAAACTCTCGGTGATATACTCTCGCATAGCCTTCCTTTCGGGTTCCGAAAGATTATACATCCGAGATTTGGGCAATTTAGCTCCGGGAATAAGATTGACGGGACAGTCATACTCCCGGTGCGGAGGCAACTCCTGATTACCACTCTCAGAAAACACATCAGAAAATTCAGAAATTAACGAGGTTACAGTTTTAGTGGTAACCATAGAGAACGATGCATTAAGACAGTTGTCCATGCAAAAATCACTCCACTCGAGAATCTGTCTCGCTTGCCAATCGATGTTAGGGTTATGTTTGCTTAACCATGGTAAGCCCAACACCAACAGAGCAGGCAGACCCTCCAACACATAACAGGAGATTGGGGGATTTGCATCAGGAATCTCTCTTAAATGAATGTCATTCACTACCTGCGACAGGCATTTTTGGGCGAGAGGTGCTGAGTCAATTGCAAAGACAGAAATACTTTTCTCTAATGCATTAGTAGTCAACCCGTGAATGCGTACAAACTGTTTAATCAAGTTAACTCCTGCCCTACTGTCGATAAAAGCTTCGATTTTCACAGTTTTGGACTCTAGCGCCACCTCGGCTGACAGGAGAAAACGGGTACTACCAGTAAAAGACAAAAGTAGGTTTTCTTGCTGCTTTCCCATAGACTTCTATTAGGACGAAAAGCAAACGGAATGCCTTTTCAAGGCTTCCGTTTTGCATTCCGTCATACTACAAGTCTATGGGCAGAAGAAAGGATCCGTCCTTCCGTCTTATGGATTCCGTTATTTTCCGTTATAACCATGTTATAACGGAAAGCCATAACGGAATCCTTGACTCTAGTGTGAACCCACCTGTCACGGATGTAGTATGGGAGAAAACCAAAAGACAACAAGACGGAAGGGAAAAGACACTAGGCCTCACCTCTAGGGAAGAAAAAGGGTCACCACCTATGAGACCCTGCTGCTGGCCCTAACTCCTATCCGTATGGGCACCTCTCGATGGTAGAGATGCCCATACACAGGAACCTAGAAAACCCTGGTGGCCCTCAGATGCCCTAGACTTATGACAGGGCAGAGACAACCCGCTCCTTCCCTGGTGAAGGAACCAGCGTCTCACTGAGTCCTAGTAAACAACAGAGGGGGGGGGAATACAAAACACAACAAGCGGAACACTTAACTTCTAAGGATGATGGATGATGGATGATCAGGACTTCAACTAGAACCACACTCCAGCTCTTCCAACATCAAATGAAGCTATCCAGAGCAAGGAGTGATGGGTGGAGTCACACTAAATAGGGGAAGGTAAAGGTCACATGATCCACACCTGAACAGGAGGTGTGGACATACAAGCAACACACAGACAAAGTGAAACCAAAAGATGCTGTCAGATCACTAATGAGCAGATAATCTTTCAGATCTTCTCAAACCTGTCACTGGTGTGACACCACCCTAACCTATACATGCCTACCTACTTCACTTCTTGATCCTGGCTCTCTCTGAGCTCAAATATACTTTTTATATGTTTGTCTTCATGTCAAGCAACATGTCAAGCAGCATAAATATGTGTATCCAGGCTGTGATTTGTATATGGATTGTAGATATATTATGTTTGCAGGTTTATTATTGTTTTATCTAGCAAGATCGTCTTGTATTTATGGAAAAAGATGGCTAGATGGTTTTCTGGTTCATGTTATAAATGAATAGATGTTTGTAAGATGAATGCTTAGGTACTGGAACCTGATTTCTCTCCCTGGTGTTCATGTGCTGCTAATGAATGTGACATGAAATCTGTCTTGTATGCTCAGCATCTCATTTTGTGTCATTTCTCTAGATATTTGCCATCTGATACCAGATATTGCGATTAATATAAAATGTACTATTATTTGTCTATGGTATGTCAATGAGACCAGCTGAGTATTGTGCTAGATTTTTTAAATGGACACATGATTTGTAGTGATGAGCAGCTGGGGCAATATTAAAATTTGCTATATATATCGAATATTTAGGCGAATATTCACCAAATATTTGTGATATTCTTTTCAATTGCACTATTATTCATGCTCGCACGTACGCACGGACTATTAGCTACGTAAGTGATTAAAATGGTTGGCAGCAACGTTCGAGATAGTGAGGAAGAACTCCTGATCACAGATTAAAACTCCATGCATGTCATAACAATAGCTTTATATGCAGATAGAGTTTTTCAAAGTATTCAATATCGTGCAAATCGTCACTATTGATTCAAATATTTTAGCTTCACCTTTAACTTTAACTTCACCTTTAATTAGGTCTGACAACATAATACTGATTACTATCTAACACTAACTATCTGGAATATTTATATGCGATTTGGAATGTAATTTGAAAAAGCACAGCACAGTATTCAAGCTCCTCTCTCTTTCACATAAAACTCCACAAAATGTCTTAATTTATATAGTGAAGGGGTAGGCAACTTTCTATTGGTTGCTAGGGATGTTGCTAAGCTGTGACAAAGCCTTCTCATTGGCTCACAAACTAGAAGAAGGGAGGGATGATCACCTGATGTGTACTGTGTTAAAAAAAAAAACACAAAAAAAACCAAATATTCGTCATTATGAATATATAGCACTATATTCTAAATATTCGAGAATTCTCAAAGTGCCGATATTCGCGAAAAAAATTCGTAATGCGAATATTCGCACTCAACACTAATGATTTGCTTGTTAATATTGCATGTATGAAAATAATGCCATATTTTATGTTATTTAAAGGAATTGTGTTTTCATAAAAGCAGTTTTTTGTTAGATTGCTTCCGTGGTGTTTCTGTCTGTTCTATTTTTTTGCGATGCGGACGAATCACAGACACATTCAAGTTGAATGGGTCTCGATCCATCCTGGCTGCACAACGACCGTGTTCATGAGGCCTTAAAGGAATTTTATTTCATCCTCAAAAATAATTTTTTAATTTCAACTCTGTGAAAACTGACCCTCAGGCATTGGTGGCATGATGCAGACCCCAGCATTGCCTGGAATGTGATTTTTTTTTAGTATTGATACAGTAATCACATACATTTATGCTGCACCTTAAAGAAATTTAACCATCCACCCCCTGCCCTCAAAGTTTATCTATTTTTTTTTATCTGAAAGTAATGACATACAGAATTTTAAAATGCCAACCATGTGGAAACTGATGATTGAGAGGCATTAGCAGCATGAGAGTCAAGATGGGACACTGCCAGCAAGGCGAGGTGGGAAAGGTCTATACATCCGAATCAGCCAGAGGAGTGTCCTCTATATTTTTATAATGTTCCCTACCGCGGCCCTCTTTTTTCATAATGTCCCTCAGCAGTGCCCTCTGTATTTACAATGCACCCCAGTAGTACCGCTGTATTTTTATAATATCCACGATCCCCAGCAGTGACGTTTGTATTTTTATAACATTCTGCAGTAGTGCTCCTGTTTTTTTTATAATGGCACCCACTAGTGTCCTCTTTTTTATAATGTTCCTCCCCTCTGCGGGAAAAAAAAGGTACTCACCTCCCTCCTGCTACATGTAGCCACAGGCGGTGCCATTACGCCATCGCACCATGTAAGACCCTGCGTAGGAGTTCGCATTGACAGCAACTGCCTGTGCCGTTGTACTGCTTCATAGGCTTCAGGCCTAGGGGGTCAGAGGCCAAAGAGAGAGAACAGTGGGGGCGGGAGCTGTAGGTTCTCATGTCCTTCAGAAAGATGTGGCACCGCGGGGCAGGGAGAGGCCCCACGCAACTGCGTGGTGGTCAAGACCGCCACTGTATGTGCATATGCGGTGTATGTGTACAATGAATTCTAAAAGGTTTAATATTTTGTTATTTTATTATATCTTTTCATGGGACAACACTGAAGATATGACACTTTGATACAATGCAGTTAGTGTACAGCTTGTATAACAGTGTAAATTTGGTGTGCCCTCAAAATAACTCAACACAGCCATTAACGTCTAAACCGCTGGCAACAAAAGTGAGTACATCACTAAGTAAAAGTGTCCAAATTGTGCCCAATTAACCATTTTCCCTCGCCGGTGTCATGTGACTCATTAGTGTTACAAGGTCTCAGGTGTGAATGGGGAGCAGGTGTGTTAAATTTGATGTTATTGCTCTCACTCTCATACTGGTCACTGGAAGTTCAACATGGCACCTCATGGCAAAGAACTCTCTGAGGATCTGAAAAAAAAGAATTGTTGCTCTACATAAAGATGACCTAGGCCAGTGGTGGGCAACCTTTTTTTTCAATTGAGCCAAATCTCGCCAAAACCACGATTGAAAATTTATTTTGAGAGCCACATTTTTAAAACCGAGAATACATAGGATGGTACACTGTTTTTAGTTTCAATAAGTTTTTATTGAGAATATTGTGCATGCAAGTATCCACATAGGTCGGGTACTGTGGGACTCTTTGCACCAGCCCTGTCACGTGGACGTGACCAGAGCCTGTGCAAGGATTTTTTGGCAACACCCCATGTCAGCCGTCAGCCATCAGCCCCCCATGTCAGCACTCCATCCATCATGTCCATGTCAGCCGTCAGCCCCCATCCATCATGCCCCCCATGTCAGCCATCATGACCTTATGTCAGCCCCCCATGTCAGCACCCCATCCATCATGCCCATGTCAGCCGTCAGCACCCCATCCATCATGCCCATGTCAGCCGTCAGCACCCATCCATCATTACTCCCATGTCAGCCATCATGCCCCCATCCATTATGCTCCCTAATGGGGGACAATGTTGGAGTCTGCACCATCGGGGGGGGTGACATGATGAGGGACAATGTTGAAGTTGGTACCTGATATATCACTGGGGTCTGGCTGGAGTGGGGTCGGTCTGGTCCTGGCTCCAATCTCAGCTGGCTCTGCCTTAAGGTGTCTTCTCCAGAGTCCAGACTAGAGTCCAGCAGGGTCGGCCAAGTTCCAACAAGTCGTGCCTCAGTGTTACTCTGTGACTGTGTTCTTCTGCTGCCAGCCTGGAGGGGCAGCTTTTACTGGTCATAGCAGACAGAGCAGCTCCGCCTCCTCCTCCCTCCGCCGCGGCCCCACTGACAGTCAGTGACGCCTCCTGTGGCCTGAGCGCCGCACGGCACACATGTAGGCAGGACAGCCGCAGGCTGCCGCCCCCGAGAGGAGGGAGGGGAGCGGGCGCCCGGCACACAGAACAGTGCTCCAGACTAAAAAAAAATTCCAAGTAGCCATTGGCTCCTGAACTGAAAAATATAGGAGCCAAATCAAATTTTTAGTCGCCAAATCGAAACTGAATCAAAATTTTGGTATCGTGACAACGCTACGCCGATCAGATCGGCGTAGGGTTGTTTTGAAACCAAAATTTTGATTCGCTTTCGTCACCATAAAAAAGTATTGTGATACTCAATACCGTGCAAAAAAAAAAAACACCAAAAAAAGCCGCGTGCATTTCGCATTTTATGAAACATTCGGCCCATAATAGAACAGTCCTATGCTATTTTTTGGGGTGACAAGGTGACTAAAAAGGCTATGTAATATGTTTATTTATTTATTTATTGTTTATATATTTTATATGTAAAATTGGGAAAGGGGGGATTTAAACTTAATATTTTAAAGTACTTTCACATTAGCGTTTTTCATTTCCGGCACTGAGTTCCGTCACAGGGGCTCTATACCGGAAAATAACTGATCAGTTTTATCCCCATGCATTCTGAATGGAGAGTAATCCGTTCAGGATGCATCAGGATGTCTTCAGTTCAGTCATTTTGACTGATCAGGCAAAAGATAAAACCGTAGCATGCTACGGTTTTATCTCCGGCGAAAAAAAAAGGAAGATTTGCCTGAATGCCGGCTCCGGCATTTTTCCCCATAGGAATGTATTAGTGCTGGATCCGGCATTCAAAATACTGGAATGCACCCGCACTAAATCCGGACCCATTCACTTCTATGGGGTTGTGCACATGAGCGGTGATTTTCACACATCACTTGTGCGTTGCGTGAAAATCGCAGCATGCTCTGTTGTGCGTTTTTCGCGTAACGCAGGCCCCATAGAAGTTAATGGGGCTGTGTGAAAATCGCAAGCAAGTGCGATTTTCACGCATGGTTCCTAGGATGAAAGTCTATTCACTGTATTATTTTCCCTTATAACATGGTTATAAGGGAAAATAATAGCATTCTGAATACAGAATGCTTAGTACAAGGTCAATATAATAAACATTGGTGGCGCAGTGCGCCCCCCCATCACCCCAATATAATAAACATTGGTGGTGCAGTGCGCCCCCCCTCAATATAATAAACATTGGTGGCACAGTGCGCCCCCCCCATCACCCCAATATAATAAACATTGGTGGCGCAGTGCGCCCCCCCAACACCCCAGTATAATAAACATTGGTGGCGCAGTGCGCCCCCCCATCACCCTAATATAATAAACATTGGTGGCGCAGTGCGCCCCCCCTCAATATAATAAACATTGGTGGCGCAGTGGGCAGTGCCAATGAGGGTTAAAAAATAAAAAAATAATTAACTCACCTCCTCCAATTGATCGTCTCCTGTTCTTACTTCTTTCTAGTTTCTTCAGGACGCAGGACCTGTGGTGACATCACTGTGCTCATCACATGATCCATCACCATGGTAATGGGCCATGTGATGAGCTCAGTGACGTCACCACAGGTCCTGAAGAAACTAGAAAGAAGTAAGAACAGGAGACCGGCAGCTACCTGATCAACTGGAGGAGGTGAGTTAATTTTCTTTTATTATTTTTAACCCTCATTGGCACTTCCCACTGTGCCACCAACGTTTATTATACTGGGGGGGGGGGGGGGGCGCACTGTGCCACCAACGTTTCTTATACTGGGGGGCGCACTGTGCCACCAACGTTTATTATACTGGGGGGGGGGTGGCGCACTGTGCCACCAACGTTTATTATACTGGGGGGGGGGGCACTGTGCCACCAACGTTTATTATACTGGGGGGGGGGCACTGTGCCACCAACGTTTCTTATACAAATACAGGAGGCGGGTGCCGGAATCAAATAGCCGGCACCCGACCTTTGTGACAGGGAGCTGCGATCAGCGGCAGTTAACCCCTCAGGTACCGCACCTGAAGGGTTAACTCAACTGCAGCGGATCGCAGCTCCCTGTCACAGAGGTCGGGTGCCGGCTATTTGATTCCGGCACCCGCCTCCTGTATTTGTATTAACAGGTCAGTTTTCTTCATTGGTGGCGCAGTGGCCACAGCCCCTCCCCTCCTCCTCCTGTCTCTTATTGGCAGCGGCGGGGACAGCAGCAGCACAGGGGGGAGGGAGAGACTCCTCCTGTTACTGAGAACGATCATCTCCTGTGCCCGCCGCTGTATTGAGCAGAGCTGCGGCGGCGGGTCCAGTCGCAAATGGCATCTGGAGCCCTGCAGAAGAGCCGCATTAAAGTGTGTAAAGAGCCGCATGTGGCTCGCGAGCCGTGGCTTGCCGACCACTGACCTAGGCTATAAGAAGATTGCCCTCACCCTGAAACTAAGCTGCAGCACAGTGGCCAAGACCATACAGCAGTTTAACAAGACAGGTTCCACTCAGAACAGGCCTCGCCACGGTTGACCAAGGAAGTTGAGTGCACATGCTCAGCGTCATATCCAGAGGTTGTCTTTTCAAAATAGACGTATGAGTGCTGAAAGCATTGCTGCAGAGGTCAAAGGGTTGGGGGGTCAGCCCGTCAGTGCTCTGACCATATGCTGCACACTGCATTAAATTGGTCTGCACGGCTTTCATCCCAGAGGGAAGCCTCTTCTAAAGATGATGTACAAGAAATCCCGCAAACAGTTTGCTGAAAACAAGCAGGCTAAGGACATGGATTACTGGAATCATGCCCTATGGTCTTATGAGACAAAGAAAAACTTATTTGGTTCAGATGATGTCAAGCATATGTGGTGGCAACCAGGTGAGGAGTACAAAGACAAGTGTATCTTGCCTACAGTCAAGCATGGTGGTGGGAGTGTCATGGTTTGGGGCTCCATGAGTGCTGTTAGTTGTGGGGAGCTACAGTTCATTGAGAGAAGAATGAATGCCTACGTGTACTGTGACATACTGAAACAGAGCATGATCCCCTCTCTTCGGAAACTGGGCCGCAGGGCAGTATTCCAACATGATAACAAACCCAAACATACCTCCACTGCCTTGCTAAAGAGACTGAGGATAAAGGTGCTGGACTGGCCAAGCATGTCTCCAGACCTAAACCCTATTGAGCATCTGTGGAATGGAAGGGGGAGGAGAGCAAGGTCTCTATCATCGACCAGCTCAATGATGTCATCATGGAGGAGTGGAAGATGATTCCAGTGGCAACCTGTAAAGCTTTAGTGAACTCCATGACCAATAGAGTTAAGGCAGTGCTGGAAAATATTGGTGGCCACACAAAATATTGACACTTTGGGCACAATTTGGTCATTTTCACATAGGGGTGTACTCACTTTTGTTGCCAACAGTTTAGACATTAATGGTTGTGTTTATTTTTAGTTATTTTGAGGGCACCCCAAATTTACACTGTTACACAAGTTGTACACTGAGTACTTTGTATCAAAGTGTCATATCTTCAGTGTTGTCCCATGAAAAGAAATATTAAAATATTTACAAAAATGGGAGGGGTGTACTCACTATTATGAGATTCTTTATATAAGGCACAGATAAACAGTTTCATGCAGAATCCAAATCCTGTACATACAGTGCATACAGCAATCAGATACACAATACATGCAGCAACCCGCAATTCACTGTCCAGATATAGATTGTATACAACCTTCAGATACAACGTCCAGATGACTAGTGTATGCAGGGTAATTAGTGTATGCAGATAAATAGTTGGCATCTAGAAAAATGGTGTCATTCTGTGTCCAGATAAATAGTGCATAAAGCATCCAAAAAATGCTAATCAGTGTATGAGTGAATGAGAGCCATGACTGGGTAACAAATGTGTATTTAGAAAGGACAGAAAGGGTAAAAGAGGGGAACAGGGTTGTGCTGGATCTAGTTTTGTCAAACAGAACAGATACAATATTAAAAGTGCAGGTCTAGGAGCACTTGGGTAACAGCGACCATAACATGGTGAGTTTCAATTTAATATTCAGTAAGGTCCTACAAAATAAAGCTATGAAAACCTGGAATTTTAGAAAAGTTAAATTCAGTTGAATAAGGGATGAGCTGAATCTTATAGACTGGGATCAGGTTCTAGTAAATAGGGATACTAAAGCTAAATGGGGCATTTTAATTTTTTTTTACAAAACTCCTGTAGTAAAGTTTATACCAATGAGTAACAAAATGTCCATGAATAAAAGGCAACTATGGTGTCTAAAAAGTACAAATAGCATTTAAAACATTAAAGGCTGAGGGTTCAGAAAAAGCATTCCAGGCTTACAAAGAGTTCAATAAGAAATATTAAAAGGAAGTGAAGTTGGCTAAATTAACCACAGAAGGAATTGCAGGCGACATTGAACGAAATCCCCCAAAACGTAATATATACAGTAAATGCCAAAAAAAAATATAAAACTGGCCCTTGAAAAGATAACCATGGAAATATAATTGTATAGGTCAAAGAAAAGGCAGAAATATTAAACGTTTAGTTTCAATTTGTGTTAATCGGTGACCTGCAAGTTCAAGGGGGCAGTAAACAAGGGTCTCTGTCAAATATCACTGTCTTAACACAAGAAGTAGAGATATTTCTGAGGAAGTTATATATTGATAAAGCCCCTGGCCCAAATGGCATACATCCACAAGTACTGAGGGAACTAAGATCAGTAATTAATAGACCACAGTATCTCATCTATTTGGACTGGAGGATGCCTGATGTTGTACCCATGTTAAAAAAGTAAAAAAGAGGGATCTGTGTAATTACCGACCGCTAAGTTTATATAGTTAGGCGTTCAGTAGCTGAGAAAGCATACAAAAGAAAAGCGCACCATAGGGTAGTATGTTCTAGATTTCCAACCTAGTTGATAGAACAAAAAGTGGAGGCTCACCTTAGTTGGTTGTGCTAGAAATAGGCACAAGACTATTGTGGACTTGTAGAAAGTAAGTATTCCGTCACCGGGTGTGCAGCCGTAGTGTTCCAAATCTTCAGGAGTAGAAGCCTAATCTCTCCAAAGGCATATAGTAGAAATGTAGCAGGGTCACGATAGGGCGCAAACAACACCGGCCAAAACACTTGTAGTGTAGTGAAGTTTCTTTTTTATTTAGGTGACGCTCAGCAGATAAAACAATGTGTTTCTAGGATAATTAGGTTCCCTTCATCAGGTTAAGAGTAGGATAAAGTTCGGGTTCGTACCGAACTTTAGGATTTTTGGACCCCGGACCCGAACATTTCAGTAAAAGTTCGGGTTCGGTGTTCGGCGCTTTCTTGACGCTTCTTGAAAGGCTACAGAGCAGCCAATCAACAAGCGGTTAACTGTCTGACCTTAGAAGCCATCACAGCCATGCCTACTAATGGCATGGCTGTGATTGGCCAGTGTCGTCGCAATTCATGCGACTCTCCTTCTTCTTTGTGTGGTGCCAAATCAATTAGAAGAATAAGTATGTGTACAGCATACTGCTTTATAATGAGACCAGACACTAGGTGGTTTCATGAAAGCATCTTCTCATCCTCTTTGAGCCATGGTACAAGAGAGCAGGCGAGAGAGCCTTTTATTCACAGTACATTCACTTAAATAGCAGACATGACATCACAAAAGGGGTGTTCCTTAAGAAGAGGCTATTGGCTCCTTAACCTGATAGGAGTGGTTTCAGAATCCCCTCTTCCCCCTCCCTCATTGACCTTCTCATACATATGGTTTTCAGCCATCTAGTGGACAGAAATGTGTACTACAGAATATTCTCATTATATATTCATAAAATCATAAATCCTTCTCTCACACCAGTGTAGCATGTGACCCGGCCTCTATATAAGCTGGAGTCACGTAGCGCTGCACGACACTCTGCTGTGCTTAGTGAAGGGAGAGGATGCTGCTGGTGATTTCAGGGAGAGAACAGGAGAGACTCTTTGCTCAAAATCTGAATCTAACTCAGCGATCTACATACATTGTGTTTTGTGGGTGCAGGGCACAATTTTTTTATCCTGCCCTGAGCCCAGTGACCGAAAAAAAAAAACTTTAATAAGTCAGTTATGCGGGCGGCGGCGGCGGCCATTTTATGCAAGCTCAGTACCACCAGTACTGCATCTGAGCTTTTGGGACATTGAAAATCCCAATTTTTTGGGCAATATACAACATCTGGATTAGGCTACTTTCACGCTTGTGTTCAGAGCGGGTCCATCTGGTGTCTGCACAGACGGATCCGCTCCTATAATGCAGACGTTTGGATCCGTTCAGAACGGATCCGTGTGCATTATAGTTTAGAAAAAATTGTGAAAGTTGTACAGACGGATCCGTCCAGACTTTACATTGAAAGTCAATGGGGGACGGATCAGTTTGAAAATTTAGCCATATTGTGTCAACTTCAAACGGATCTGTCCCCATTGACTTACATTGTAAGTCTGGACGGATCCGTTTGCCTCCGCACGGCCAGGCGGACACCCAAACGCTGCAAGCAGCGTTCGGATGTCCGCTTGCTGAGCGGAGCGGAGGCTGAACGCTGCCAGACTGATGCATTCTGAGCGGATCCGCGTCCACTCAGAATGCATTAGGGCTGGACAGATGCGTTCGGGGCCGCTTGTGAGAGCCTTCAAACGGAGCTTACAAGCAGAGCCCCGAACGCAGGTGTGAAAGTAGCCTTAGTCAGTGTGCAATTTAAGCTAGAAATACACCCATCATTTTCTGGGGTTTTAAAAACACATTTTTTTGCCAAAAAACACTATTTTCCTGATCTGCAAGTAGTAAATTCAAGTTTAATATATACAGCTTTCATATTCTGTTACCAAAAAAACACTTTTTATAGCAATATACAACATCTGGATAAGTCAGTGTGCAATTTAAGCTAGAAGTACAGCCATTTTCTGGGGTTTTAAAAACACACTTTTTAGCCAAAACCCACTACTTACTTTTCAGGCCTTGCAGCATCAGCAAGTGTGAAATTACAGGCTTATATACTGCTGTCAAATTCAGTTGTTAAACACTCGTTTGGGCAAAAAAAAAAATTCGTTGCCAGCCTTTGATGCAGATGTCATTGTGAGGGCTTATATTCTTTCATTAATAAAACACCCTTTTTGGGGCAAAATACACAATATTTTAAGCCTTGCAGCATAAGCACGTTTGAAATTCCTGGGGTATATACTGCTGCCATATTGAGTTATTAAACAAACACCCGTTTGGGAAAAAAGAGTTTATTTGGCAGCCTTTGCTGCATACGTCATTGTGAGATACACCATTAATACATTTGGGTTAGATTCAGAGATTTGAAATACCGCCATTTGGTGCACCAATATTTAATTCAGGCCTACAGTGGTTCAGGCCGTGTGAGATACACCCTTTACATACAGGGGTTTGATTCAGGCATTTGAAATACAGTCATTTTGGGCAAAGAAATCTTTAATTGAGGCCTACAGTGGGTCAGGCCATGTCTGATACACCCTTTACATACAGGGGTTTGATTCAGGCATTTGAAATACAGTCATTTTGGGCAAAGAAATCTTTAATTGAGGCCTATAGTGGGTCAGGCCGTGTGTGATACACCCTTTACATACAGGGGTTTGATTTAGGCATTTGAAATACAGCCATTTTGGGCAAAGAAATCTTTAATTGAGGCCTAGTCTGGTTCAGGCCGTGTGAGATACACCCTTTACATACTGTCGATCTATTTTACTATTAATTAAACACCCATTTAGGGCAAGATCCTAAATTCGAAAAATATGAGGAGAGCGTCAAATATGGGACGTGGCCCAGGTCGTGGTGCTGCTGGTGAAGCTACTGTTACAGGGAGAGGACGTGGTCGATCTGTGCCAGCTACACGCACAAGTGAAACCTTTTCCTCAGGTGCGAGTAGGCAACAGAACCTGCAGCGATATTTGGTCGGGCCTAATGCGGCTCTACGAATGGTGAGGCCTGAACAAGTACAGGCGATAGTAGATTGGGTTGCTGACAGTGGATTCAGTTCTTTCACATTGTCTCCCACCCAGTCTCCTGCTGAAAGACCACAGTTGGCACCTGCAGCCGATGTCCATCAGTCTTTCACCTCACCCCCTTGCAAATCAGCCAAGCAGTCTGAGCCCCAAGTCATGCAGCAGTCTCTTCTGCTTTTTGATGACTCTATAAGCATGGTTTTCCAGGGCCATCCATCTAGCCCTGCCCCAGAAGTGGAAGAGATTGAGTGCACCGATGCCCAACCACTTATTTTTCAAGATGAGTACATGGGAGGACCATCGCAGCACATCTCGGATGATGACTGAGCGTTATTATCCCACTTCAATGCCTCCTTGAAAAAAAACGCTCCTGGCGATGATGGAAGAGGATGTGGCACAGGAGGAGGAGGAAGAGGGATCATTTCGTAGGGTTTCCGACCAGTGATTTCCAAGTGGCTCCGAGGGTGGGTTCCTGCACCCACAAACCCAAGGTACACAATTGTCCAGCCAGGGCACAGTTCTGGATGATGACGAGGTGGAGGATGAAGAGATGAAGGAGGAGGAACCATGTTCACAGCAGGGTGGCACCCAGACCAGCTCATGGCCATCACTGGTGCATGGATGGGGGGATACAGAGGACACAGACGATACACCTCCCACAGAGGACAGCTTTTCGTTGCCTCTGGGTAGCCTCGCACACATGAGCGATTACATGCTGCAGTGTCTCCGCAACGACCGCAGAGTTGCCCACATTCTAACTTGTGCTGATTACTGGGTGGCCACGCTGCTGGATCCCCGTTACAAGGACAACGTACCATCCTGAATTCCCTCACTGGAGCGTGATTGTAAGATGCGCGTGGCATTCCCACCTGACAGCGGGGGAACAGTGGAAGCACAAGGCGAAGGCAGAGGATAAGGAAGAGGTCGCCAACGCAGCTGGGGCACCGTCAGCACCTCAGAAGGCAGGGTTAGCATGGCTGAAATGTGGAAAAGCTTTGTCAGCACGCCACAACAACCAGCACCACCAGCTGATATGGAACGTCTTAGCAGGAGGCAAAATTTCACCTACATGGTGGAGCAGTACGTGTGCACATGCCTACACGTAGTGAATGACGGGTCTTCCCCCTTCAACTTCTGCGTCTCCAAATTGGGCACATGGCCTAAGCTTGCCCTTTACGCCTTGGAGGTGCTGGTCTGCCCTGCAGTCAGTGTATTATCTGAACGTTGGTTTAGCACGGCAGGGGCCATCATCACAGACAAGCGCAGCCGCCTGTCCACAGCCAATGTGGACAAGCTCACGTTCATTAAAATGAACCAGGCATGGATCCCTCAGGACTTGTCCGTACTTTGTGCAGAATAGACATGTATACCGGCACTAACCAGCCATTGTTATACTGCAGCGCAATTGCTCATTCTTGTATTTTGAAAATGTCACACTCTTTTAGAGTGTACCCTAATAAAATAAAAAAAAATTAAAACCAAAAACCTGTGTTGTCTACCTCGTCCTCCTCCACCACCGCTTCCACCTACACCGCTACGCCCAACGCCTCCTTAAACTCCTACACCATATGGAACTCCACCTCATAAATCAATTTTTTTTATTTTATATAATTTCACTACTTTGTCAGTTACATTTTCTGGTGAAATTCAGCACTTTGTGGGTGTATAGTACCACTGCTATACTAAGTAGACAGGTTTACAAATAAAATAAAAATTGTCATTTACATTTTAGGGTCAAATTCACCAATTTTGGGGTGTAATATACCCCTCCTCTATCTAGTTGACAGCTTAATAAATGACAATAATTTTTATTTAACATTTTCGGGTGACAATAAACAATTGTTTTCTGTAACTTTTCTGTTACATTCTTGGGTTGACATTATACAATTTTAGACATGAATAAACCCCTGCTCTGCATAGGTGACAGGGAATAAAATTTCTGAAATGCTTCTTTAATTGATGAGCGCAACCTCCTTTGGTTCAATGCTTAAACTTAAACAAGTTGTACCACATTTGCACTTAAAAAATTTGTCCCACATTTCCGCTATACTCTTTTGGCCAACATTTGCGCCTCAATAGCTTTTCCCTATTTTATGTTATTTTAAGTCATTTCCCTACCACATTTGTTTGCAGAGCACTTGCCATGCTCTTAACCACATGACAACATTTGCAGCCCTCTAGCCCTTTCCATGACATTTCTACAGCTATTTTAGTGCTCAAAAATTCGGGTCCCCATTGATTTCAATGGGGTTCGGGGTCAAGTTCGGGTCAAGGTTCGAACCCGAACATCCAGGTGTCCGCTCAACTCTAGTTAGGAAGCTTGTCCTGACCACTCCCCCATTTATCTATCGATTACCATCCCCCAGAATACGCCCAAAGCATTCAAATGGAGGTTAAACGAACAACTAATTACTATCCTCGAACTTAAAAATCAAGTACAAAGCCTCCTAGAGGAGTACTTCCACCTGAACGCCATTCCTGAGACCTCCCCCCATGTGGTGTGGGATGCTCACAAAGCTTATATAAGAGGACAGTTTATCAAACTTGGAACCCAACTCAAAAAAAAGAGGACGGCGAGGGTGGAACAGCTTCTCTTGGAAATCCAGAAAATAGAGGAGATTCACAAAAAGACTCTTCTAGTCTCAAACCTCTCCCAACTTAATGATCTTAGATCAGAACTAAAAAACCTCCTTAATACACAATCAGCCAGACTTTACTTGCACTCCGAATTTAAATACTTTGCTCATGGCAACAAAGCCTCCAAGTTAATGATGGGCCTCATAAAAAAGAGGAAAGTCTAAAACCATATTAGTAAAATTAATAAGAAAGAAGGGGGTACGGCCATAACTTCTAAAAAAATCGCTCTTCAGTACCAAGAATACTACCAAACTTTGTATAACATCCCACAAAGCAGGTTAAGAGACCAAAATTCATCAATCCCGGATTCCATAGAATCCTTCCTCAATGCTATCACCCTCCCCAGATTGACTGAAACTCAAAAGTCAGCCCTTATTGCTCCCTTCAACTCTGAAGAACTCAAAAAAACTATAAATAACCTCCCACACGGTAAAGCTCCTGGCCCAGATGGTCTCCCGGACCTTTATTATCACTCCTTTAGTAATATCCTCATCCCGCATCTGGTACAGATATGTAACGGCTCCCTTCTAGGTTTACCCCTCTCAACAGACATGACTAAAGCCCATATTACCATTCTCCCCAAAGAGGGTAAAGATCCATCTCAGTGCTCAAGCTACCGCTCTATCTCCCTGCTAAATTTAGACCTAAAACTTCTCGCTAAAATGTTAGCTAATCGTCTCGCCCCATTCCTTCCGGACCTGATCCATAGAGATCAGACAGGTTTTGTAAAAGGCCGACAAGGGAAAGACAACACAGCTAGAATCCTCAATGCCATTTATTACGCAAAAAAGAAATGTATCCCCCTGACATTGCTAAGCACTGATGCAGAGAAAGCATTCAACAGGGTCAAATGGGAATTCATGCGCTGTGCACTGAATAAGTTTGACATCCCTACTCCATTCATAGAAGCTACTTTTTCCATGTATTCCAATGCCTCTGCATCAGTGCTGGTAAATCACACCATATCCCCCTCGTTTGTAATTAGAAACGGCACGAGGCAAGGTTGCCCCCTATCCCCCCTTTTATTTGTAATAACCATGGAACCGCTCTTACAGACTATCAGGCAAGATTCAAAAATAGCGGGGATAAAAATGGGAAAACAAGAACACAAGGCCGCGGCCTTTGTGGATGATCTTTTAATCCTCACCACAAACCCACAAACCTCCTTATCTGTCATATACAATTTACTGGAAAAGTTCAGTCCCCTGTCCAATTTTAAAATTAATATGAATAAATCTCAAGCCATGGGTATCGGCATCCCCATGTCCACATTATTCTCCCTAAAAGCTAAATCACCCTTTAATTGGGATAACTCATATATCACCTATTTGGGAATTAAAATAAGCTCTGATCCCAACAACCTCTTTAACCTCAACTATACTCCATTACTTCAGTCTATCTCTGACCAACTACACCATTTAGACCTCCAGACGCTGTCATGGTTTGGTAGGAAAAATTTTGTCACATCCCTAATTATTCCTAGACTTAACTATTTACAGCAAGTACTGCCTATTTCACTACCTTAATAAAAATGGTCCGTATATTTATATGGAAACAAAAAAGCCAGAGACTGGCGACAACTACTTTGCAAAAACCCAGGGACATGGGAGGTATAGGTCTTCCCAACCCCCAACTCTACAACAAAGCTATCCATTTAACCAGAGTTCTTGACTGGTTCCGTAAGCCATCTCATAAATCTTGGCTGGAAATGGAATCCTCCATAGTCCAATTCTCATTCAGGGCACTATTGACGGGTGATAAGGAAAAATTTGTCTCCCTGTCCAACACCAACCAGATTATAAATTCCTCACTCAAAATATGTAAATGGTTTCAAGAATCCAATTGAGGTTTTCCCTTACCCTCACCCCTGATTCAAGTGAGAGACATGTTGGAGTTGGCCCCATTGGAGTTGAAACAATGTCTCCCCAAATCACTTAAAACATCCCAAATCCCTACTATTTCACTGTTTGACGCAGAAGGGAAGATAGCAAACAAAAAAGAAATTGCCTCATTACTCTCCACCTCGGATTCATTTCCTTCTCCAATATCTTTCCTTCACAATTACATTACCAAACACATCCCCTTTCAAACACTTCTCAGACCAATCACTTGGTTTGAAGGATGGATCTGCAGCCAAACTACAATTAGTAAGCCGATCTCTCAACTATACAAAAAACTGAATACTCCTATTAACATGCCAAAACCAGCTTTTGTGGGCTTATGGGAAAGAGATTTGGAAATCTCCTTCTCACCACAAGACTTAAACAAACTATTTATTACCCCTCATAAATCTTCAAGGTGTGTCCTCATTCAGGAAAACAGTTACAAAGTACTAACAAGGTGGTACAAAACCCCTGACATCACGTCCAAATAAGCTCTAGATCAGATAGATGTTGGAGGTGCAGTGAATCAAGGGGAACCTTTGTCCACATTTGGTGGCTATGCCCCCGAGTATTAAGATGGTGGGAAGATATATTCAACCTAAGTGATAAAATATGTGAAACCTCAATACCATCAAACCCCCAGCTAGCCTTGTTAAGTCTTCCACCGTCAGATTCTACCTCAAGGATTCCTCCATTATTCTACACTCTTCTCATGGCCGCACGCCTCCTTCTACCTCTTTTCTGGCTTACAGCCGAACTTCGGTCCCCAGATCTATGGAGGGAAAAGATTGATTCTATATATAGATTTGAAGAGCTGGCGGCTGCTGAAGCACGCAATCACCAAAAATTTAAAGGTAGATGGAATAATTGGGTGAAACACAGACACTCTACTCACGATCAAATTATCCCTGTCAAATAAGCAATTTTTGCCAACTGGAATATTTTCTGTACTCTCTAGCCAGTAGAAAGTCAGTAGAGAGTTGGATAATAGTCATCAATCCAATAAATTGGAAAAGTAAGGGAATACAAACCTTTCTTCATCTCAGATTCTCATAGAAATGTGTTCATTTAACTGCACTTAATGTTCAACAAATGAGTTCATTTAACTGCACTTAATATTCAACAAATGTGTCCATGTTACAGTTTCACTTTTATGTTACTGTTTACAACCAAATTACCTACCTTGTACAAAGTATCATTGACTATGTACGATTTATGCATCTCTCATGATTGTACAATTATGAATACTTAAAATAAAAATATATATAAAAAAAGAAGAAGCTTGTCCTGCTTGTCAAGCTTCTTAACCTGATGAAGGGGACCTAAGTATCCCCGAAACGCGTTGTTTTATCTGCTGAGCATCACCTAAATAAAGAAGAAACTATTCATATACACTGCAAGTGTTTTGGTCTGTGTTGTTTGCACCCTATCGTGATCCTGCTACATTTCAACCACTAAGTTTGACATTTGTATTATGTTGAATAGTTGAAGGTATTCTAAGAGAGGAGATGCAAAAATATATAGAAGTGAATAAATAAATTAATAACTAATAACCAGCATGGATTCATGCAAAAAAGTAGTTCCTAACCGACATGCTGGGCTTTTTTGATCAGGTAAGTGCAAAAATGGATGTTGGTTATTTAGCAGACATAATAAATCTGGATTTTGCAAAAGCAGCTGATACAGTGCCACACAACAGCCTTGTGCTGAAGCTACAAATGCAGGGACTAGAGTACAATATTTGCACATGCTAACAGAATTGGTTACAGGACATAAACCAAAGAGTCGTAGTAAATGGCACATACTTAAAATGGGCTAAAGTCAGCAGCTAAAGGAACCATGTTAGGGCCAATTCTCTTCAATCTCTTTATCAACGATCTTGTGGAGGTAATTGAGAGTAAAGTGCCAGTTTTTACAGATGAAACAAAAATGTGTGAGATTAGAGGTGGGACGAATCCAATTTTTTTAAAATCAGAATCTGAAAAGGTTCTCGAATTTCTCGAATCTTGTACATAAGAATTGTGTGAACGATGTAAGAAATAAAGTGATCCAAACTTAATATTCTTTTAATATGAAAAAATAAAGAGTCCTTACTTTTTTAACAAAGTATTCGGATTTGGATTAAAAGAAAATTGGAAATCCAGGGTAATACAGCGCACATACCTCTTACATCCAGGGTAATACAGCGCACATACCTCTTACATACAGGGTAATACAGCGCAAATACCTCTTACATCCAGTGATGTCTCTTTGACGTAAATGTTCTCTTTCCTCATCTTCTCCTTTCAGACCTTCAGATTAGACCTCCAGTTTTCAGCCATTTTTTGTCTCTGCAGTTTGACAAAAAAAAATCTTAGTTTACTACTTTTCCATCATCCTCGCATCTTCTGGACAAATCATCCTACCACAATACTGTGCCGCTATGTTCCCCAATACAATACTGCAGAAACAGATAAACCCCCTGATAATAGTAGTACCACACAGAGCCCCCCCATATAAAATACCCCTTCTTTGTGGCCTCAGTAGATGCCCCCCAATAATGTGCCAGTAAAAAGGGACCCCATAATGCCCCCCAATAATGTGCCAGTAGGTGTCCCCATAGATTCCCCCCCATGTGCCAGTATCAACTGCCTCTCTCCTCCCCCCCTATGTCCCAGTATCATAGTGCCATCTCCCCCCCCCCAATGTGCCAGTATAAAGTGCCTCTCTCCTTACCACCCACCTCCCCTTGTCCCAGTATCATAGTGCCATCTCCCCCCCAATGTGCCAGTATCATTGTGCCACCCCCCCAAATGTGCCAGTATCATTGTGCCACCCCCCCAATGTGCCATTATCATAGTGCCATCTACCCCTTTCCCAATGTGCCAGTATCAAATGCCTCTCTCCTTACCAGACCCCCATGTGCCAGTATCAAGAGCCAGTATCAAGTGCCTCCCGCTCCCCCGATGTGGCAGTAACAGTCCGGTATTTAAAAAAAAAACACTTATACTTACCTCCATGTCAGCGATGAGATGCAGCCTCTTCCGGTCTGTGTCCCACGCTGTATGTCCATATATGGAGTCAGTGCTTGTGTATTTCACAATAGTTTCTGCTGGGACTCGAACCCGCGACCTTCTGCATTAGAGGCAAAGCACCTAACCACACAGCTACAAGAGCTGCATAGCCTCTGCCTGAAAAAATATGAGACTTCTACTGTAGACTCTGTTATAGCTTTGATAGCTAGTGTACATCCATACACATGACAGCTGCCCCAGCACACTCAGCACTGCTACATCTATACACATAACAGCTGCCCCAGCACACCCAGCTCTGCTACATCTATACACATGACAGCTGCCCCAGCACACTCAGCGCAACTATATCTCTATATATCTATCTACTGTATAGTAATACTTACAAATATATAGATATAGCAGAGCTGAGTTTGCAGGGGCAGCTGTCATGTGTATAGATGTAGCAGAGCTGAGTGTGCTGGGGCAGCTGTCATATATATATATATATATATATATAGAGAGAGAGAGAGAGAGAGAGAGATATAGCAGAGCTGAGTGTGCTGGGGCAGCTGTCATATATAGAGATATAGTAGAGCTGAGTGTGCTGGGGCAGCTGTCATGTGTATAGATGTAGCAGAGCTGGGTGTGCTGGGGCAGCTATCATATATAGAGATATAGCAGAGCTGAGTGTGCTGGGGCAGCTGTCATATAGAGAGATAGAGCTGGGTGTGTTGGGGAAGCTGTCATATAGAGATATAGCAGTGCTGGGTGTGTTGGGGCAGCTGTCATATGTATAGATGTACACTGGCTAGAACAGCTAACAGAGTGTACAGTAGAAGTCTCATATTTTTTCAGTCAGTAGCTATATAGCTCTTATAGCTGTGTGGGCAAGTGTCTTGCCTCTGATACAGAAGCTTGTGGGTTTGAGTCCCAGCATAGATTCATCTCCCTCTCCTGCTGCAGCACAGGCAAGGCATCTGTATCGCTGAGTACAGCGATATAGATGACAATGCCCGGGATTCCGTAATTCCAATAGTGAAGAAAAGCTTTCTTTATTCGTCACCCATATGTGACGCGCGTTTCGAAACCAATCTGTGTCTTTGTCAAAGTACAGGTGATAACAGCTCGGAGCTGTTATCACCTGTACTTTGACAAAGACACAGATTGGGGTCGAAACGCGCGTCACATATGGGTGACGAATAAAGAAAGCTTTTCTTCACTATTGGAATTACGGAGTGCTGGTCTTTCTATTGCAAGTATCCGAGGTATCAACCTATTGACCGTGCACCTGGACCCCGACTGAAGCACAGTGCCGCCCATTTGTTTCTAAATGCCCGGGATTCGTCGGATTCAAATTTTTAAAATGAGGTCGGGATTCGAGTCCACGAATCCTTCGAATCCAGCAGTGGATTCGACTGATTCGTCGTCCCACCTCTATGTGATATACAGTCAGGTCCATAAATATTGGGACATCAACACAATTCTAACATTTTTGGCTCTATACACCACCACAATGGATTTGAAATGAAACAAACAAGATGTGCTTTAACTGCAGACTGTCAGCTTTAATTTGAGGGGATTTACATCCAAATCAGGTGAACGGTGTAAGAATTACAACAGTTTGCATTTGTGCCTCCCACTTGTTAAGGGACCAAAAGTAATGGGACAATTGGCTTCTCAGTTGTTCCTTGGCCAGGTGTGTGTTATTCCCTCATTATACTAATTACAATGAGCAGATAAAAGGTCCAGAGTTAATTTCAAGAGTGCCATTTGAATTTGGAATCTGTTGCTGTCAACCTCTGAAGATGAGACCCAAAGAGCTGTCACTATCAGTGAAGCAAGCCATTATTAGGCTGAAAAAAACAAAACAAACCCATCAGAGAGATAGCAAAAACATTAGGCGTGGCCAAAACAACTGTTTGGAACATTCTTAAAAAAAAAAGGAATGCATCGGTGAGCTCAGCAACACCAAAAGACCCGGAAGACCACAGAAAAAAACTGTGGTAAATGACCGAAGAATTCTTTACCTGGTGAAGAAAACACCCTTCACAACAGTTGGCCAGATCAAGAACACTCTCCAGGAGGTAGGTGTATGTGGGTCAAAGTCAACAATCAAGAGAAGACTTCACCAGAGTGAATACAGAGGGTTCACCACAAGATGTAAACCATTGGTGAGCCTCAAAAACAGGAAGGCCAGATTAGAGTTTGCCAATTAACATCTAAAAAAGCCATCACAGTTCTGGAACAACATCCTATGGACAGATGAGACCAAGATCAACTTGTACCAGAGTGATGGGAAGAGAAGAGTATGGAGAAGGAAAGGAACTGCTCATGATCCTAAGCATACCACCTCATCAGTGAAGCATGGTGATGGTAGTGTCATGGCATGGGCATGTATGGCTGCCAATGGAACTGGTCCTCTTGTATTTATTGATGATGTGACTGCTGACAAAAGCAGCAGGATGAATTCTGAAGTGTTTCGGGCAATATTATCTGCTTATATTTAGCCAAATGCTTCAGAACTTATTAGACGGCGCTTCACAGTGCAGATGGACAATGACCCAAAGCATACTGCAAAAGCAATCAAAGAGTTTATTAAGGGAAAGAAGTGGAATGTTATGCAATGGCCAAGTCAATCACCTGACCTGAATCTGATTGAGCATGCATTTCACTTGCTGAAGACAAAACTGAAGGGAAAATACCACAAGAACAAGCAACTGAAGACAGTTGCAGTAAAGGCCTGGCAGAGCATCACCAGGGATGAAACCCAGCGTCTGGTGAGGTCTATGCTTTCCAGACTTCAGGCTGTAATTGACTGCAAAGGATTTGCAACCAAGTATTAAAAAGTTAAAGTTTGATTTAGGATTATTATTCAGTCCCATTACTTTTGGTCTCTTAACAAGTGGGAGGCACATATGAAAACTGTTGTAATTCCTGCACCGTTCACCTGACTTGGATGTAAATACCCTCAAATTAAAGCTGACAGTCTGCAGATGAAGCACATCTTGTTTGTTTCATTTCAAATCCATTGTAGTGGTGAATAGAGCCAAACATGTTAGAATTGTGTCGATGTCCCAATATTTATGGACCTGGCTGTACTTAGAACCCAGCTTGAATGTCAAATATTACAGAAAGATCTATATAAGATGGAAGCATGAGCAAGAACGTGACAGATGAATTTTAATGTTTATAAAGGTAAAGTAATGTTCCTGGCCCACATTAAAGATATAGGAGAGCTAGGGTTCGTAGATAGGTGACCAGATTATTATGGGATGGAAGGTCTCATTAAAAAAACAAAAAATTGGTCTTGTGTATCTTGGAAAAAAAGACATCTTGGGCCTCATGTACACAGGGCCGGACTGGGTATGAAAACCAGCCCTGGAAAAAATTCCATACCAGCCCCATAGCATTGTGTAATTATACCAGCAGTCCAGCACAACGTCATTTTCTTGTTTACCCACATGGCATCCGCTCATGTTAAAGAGCCCTAACCCAAATGCATGGCTACACTCACCCAGTCCTAATAAAATCTGGTCCTACCTCATCCAGAGTGTCGCTGGTGTTGGCGTGATGTCCAGTGGATCCAGAACAAGGTCCCTGTGGTGATAGAGAAAAAAAGAATAATCACATAAGGAAGGGATGGTGACTGCCCCTGTGAAATCACCAGCAGGGGGCGCTGTGCTGGCCTGTAAGACTGAGCCATGCCAAGGTATGGCAGGGAAATCTAGGATATTTCCCCTAAGTGCTACCACACTGTACTAATGGCCACCTTGTGGCCCCTCACAGTAATTAAGCCCACCTTGTAGTCCCTTCACAAAAGTTATTTCCTTCTTGTGGCCCCTCACTGCAGTTATGCCCACCTTTGTTCCTGTCACAGTAGTTATGCCCAGATATGTGCCCCTCACAGTAGTTATGCCAGATATGTGCCCCTCACAGTAGTTATGCCAGATATGTTCCCCCTCACAGTAGATATGCCAGATATGTGCCTCTGCCACAGTAGTTATGCCAGATATGTTCCACAGGGCTGGTGCAAAGATTTTTGCCGCCCTAGGCAAAAGAAAAGTTTGCCGCCCCCCCATGTGACATCACAATGCCCCACCCATATGATCTGCCATATTAACTAACGCTAGTGCTGCAGTGCCACCGTGTTTACATTAAAAAGCCTGCAGGGACAGGCTATAAAGACCAGAGCCACTACATTAAGCTGCAGTGGTTCTGGGGACTATAGTGTCCCTTTAATGTGAGGTAAATTAGAGATTAGTGCCACGAATAATATACTAGATTGCCTCCTTACAACCAGATGAGAATGATGATGGGCTCTAGCTGCAGTCTGGCTCCGCTGGTCTTGTGTAGAACAGGCTCTCTGGAGGATGTTTGTAACTGTGGTAGCAGACCCATTTTTTGGGGCCCTTTACACAGCTCAAGGTCTGGGGCCCAGGGCCTGACAGTAAGAATGCCCATAAGGCCCACCCATAAGTCCACCTACATGTTCCACCCATGAGTTTGTTCACAGTGTGTGAAGTGTGTAGGGGATGTGTCATGTGCTGCTGTAGAGAATCTAATGTCTGTGCTTATGGAATGTAGTGTATAGGGATACCAGTGTGTGTAGATGATGCAGTGTGTGTGCAGTGGACTGCAGTGTGTTTTCGTGTAAGGGATAGAAAGAAGTTTGTGTTTGTGTATAAGGTATGTATTGTGCGTTTCTGAATGTGTGTACGGAATGCATTGTGTGAATCTGTGTTTGTATGTGTAAGGGCTGCAAGGTGTGTTTCTGTAAGGGGTGCATTGAGTGTGTGTAAGAGATGCATTGTATGTTTCTGTGTATGTGTGCAAGGGGTGCATTGTGATGATGTCAATCTCCCCTTCCCCCCTCGTCACTCTCTTCTCCCCCCATCGTTACTCTCATGTCTTGGTAGACAGTGGTGGACCACTCAGCGCTGTCCCGCTATAGCCGGCGATTGGCTGAGCGGACTCCACACAGATTGGCACTGTAAGGCCCCTGGCACATGAACGTGTGCGCCTCGTGGTCGTGCTGCGACCCGCAATGCACGAACACCGTCCGTGGGGCAGCCACAGCGGATTGTGGACCCATTTACTTGAATGGGTCCACGATCCAGCCGTTCCGCAAAAAGATAGGACATGTTCTATCTTTTTGTGGAACGGAAGTACGGGACGAAACCCCACAGAAGCACTCCGTAGTGCTTCCGTAGGGTTCCGTTCCGCACCATTCTGCATCTCCGGATTTGCGGATCCATTGAAGTGAATAGGTCCGCATCCATGATGCGGAATGCACACGGAACGGTGCCCATGTATTGCGGGTCCGCAATACGGCCACGGAGCGCACACATGTCCAATAAGCCTAAGATTCATGAAGTGACTATAAACGCATAATGCAAGCAAGATGCAGCGCGTCCGAGCCTCTGCTACATAACGCACAAACATACAGCGCAGCCGGTTCCTACAGCCCTGACACAGCCGGGCCCAGTCATCAACCTTTTAAAGCTGTTGATAATTTTGGCTGGCTAGGGATGAGAATTTATATGCGATTATTTGTGACCAATGATAGAAAACTGTTGTCTGCCAAAAGTTTGATCTCTCAGGTTGGATTTTTTTCAGGCATTGTCAGTATGGCAGGCAGTGGCGACTCTAGGATCAATATATAGGGGGGGCACAGAAGATACACAGTCAAAAATGGGGGGGCACTAATAATTTTCACCAGCTAATCATACTACTGAAAAATACTAAAGCAGCCGCTTCCCCTGCAGCTACGCCCCTGAAGCCGGGGTAATATAATTAAGAGGTATCAGGGTACATTGGGTGTAATATAACTGAGGAGGGCTATCAGACATTATAAAGGGGTAATATAGCTTACATTACCCCTGTATTACGTCCCTGATAGGATAGAACTCCTTAGTTATGTTACCCCTGTATAATGCACCCTGATACCCCTTAGTTATATTATATAACTAAGGGATATCAGGGTACATTACACAGGGGTAATATAACTGAGGGGTATCAGGGTACATTATACAAGGCTAAATGTAATATAACTGAGGAGGGCTATCATGAGACATTATACAGGGGTAATGTAAGCTATATTGCAACCGTATAATGCCTAATAGGCCTCCTGAGTTATATTACCCCTGTATAATAATGTACCCTGATACCCCTTAGTTATATGACCCCGCCGTGATCATATAACAAAGGGGTATCCGGGTACATAATTATACAAGGGTAATATAACTCAGGAGTAGTGTTGAGCAAACTTCTGTTTTAAGTTCGGCGTCTAAAGTTCGGCTTCCGGTTAGCGAAGAATCCCGATATGGATTCCGAATTCCGTTGTGGTCCGTGGTAGCGGAATCAATAATCGGCCATTATTGATTCCGCTACCACGGACCCCAATGGAATTCGGAATCCATATCGGGATTCTTCGCTAACCGGAAGCCGAACTTTAGACGCCGAACTTAAAACAGAAGTTCGCTCAACACTACTCAGGAGGCCTATCAGACATTATACGGTGGTAATATAAGTTATATTACCCCCTGTATAATGTACCCTGATTACCCTCAGTTATATAACTGAGGGGTATCAGTCAGGGGACATTATGGGTAATATTATAACTAAGGGGTTTCAGGGTACATTATACAAGGGTAATATAACTGAGGAGGTGCTATCAGGGGAGTGGGGACATTATACAGGGGTCCTCAGTTATATTACCCCTGTATAATGTACCCTGATACCCCTATGTTATAGGGGTATCAGGGTTGAGGAGGGGCTGGGCGCAAGCCAAGCAGGAGGGCAGGCCATGAGGCGAGGTAGTGGGGGTATAGGGGTACACACTTTTTTTTTTTACTTTTTATTCTTACTTTGTTTTCTTTTCTCTAGGGCCAGGCAGGCAGAGTTGGGAAGTTGCCACAGCAGCCACAGACACAGTCGACTGAGTCCACTCCTGTCAGACTGTGTCCTACTCTCCTGACAGTCCGAAGCTGGGGCCTAGCCCTAGGCAGTGGGCACCTGTAGACAGGTTCAGACAGCCGCTGTGACGCAGGAGCAGAGCAGAACATGAAGGCAGCTTAGGCAGCAAAGTCCGTTCGCGCGGGCGGGCAGGCACGCAGCTTTAAGTGTTGACGACCGTGACGTCAACTCGTCTCTGCGGCTGCCACACTCCCAGCCTGCGCCCGCCCTGCACGCTCTGCCTCCGCGAGTCCGCTGGGTCCGAACGCCGCCCCAACCCCCATCTGTCATGTGACTCTCATCTGAGACTGACTGTGTATGTATCTGTGTTCTGTTCTGTGTACTTTAACTTTAATCACCGAGTAGTGCGGGCGGCCGGCCGGGCGCACGCAGCAGCAGGCAGCGATTACTAATGCGATTCAGCGAATCAGCAGGGGGGGCAAGGAATGACCTGGGGGGGGGCAATTGCCCCTCCTTGCCCCCCTGTAGCGACGCCACTGATGGCAGGACTGCTGAATGTGGCTGATCATTTGATTATATAATTCTGCCTCTAGCCTAAGCATTCTTGATGCTGCTATTGAAGTATTTTTATTAGAAGCAGCATCTGTGTGTAGCTACTAGATCTCCTCACTCAGGCTCAGCCTCCTACCGTAACCTGACACACAGCCCTGAACAGCCGGATGACAGCTCTGCACAAGCAGCAGCTACCACCAGGCTAAAGGACCTTCCGTGATGTCATGATCATGTGATCAGTCACATGTGTGGGAGGAGTCAGGCTCCGGGCAATGTCCATGCTGGAGCATGCTGGAGCCTGCTGTTGGGGGTGGGGGCGGGGCCGGGCTCCTCTCTCTGTCAGTCACTGTGTTATATACTGCACCAGCCAAGGAGAATCTTCGCTGTCGGCACGGCCGGCCGTGCGGCAGTCAAGGCTACCGGCCTAACGGGAATTTTCCCGGTATCCCGGTAGGCCAGTCCTATAGAACATGTCCTATCTTTTGTGGAACGGCCGGATCGCGGACCCATTCAAGTAAATGGTAGTGTTGAGCGTGAATATTCGAATATCGAATTTTTTTCGTGAATATCGGCACTTCGCTAATTCGCGAATATTTCGAATATAGTGATATAAATTCGATATTTCGAATATTCGTTTTTTTTTTTTTTTTTATTGTTATATTTTTTTCTTTCCCACTTCCCTAAAGTTTTGCAGCACGCCAGACCTGCAGGGTATTGCGATGTGAGGTCACGGTTATGGGCAATCGAGGGTTGCTCACTGTATTGGAGAACCCTGGGCAGGCATGCGGCAGTGAAGGAGAGGTAGACGCAGTTCCTCTGGGGCACACTCGGTATGTAGGGACCAGGCCTGATGGTAGATGAGGTGCCCTGGATGTTACAGGTATTTTGAGTGCCTGGGGCGAGGTCCCTGTTGGATTCGTGACGCCAGTGCCTGTGACGGTGGCACACCGATTTGTAGTGGGAATAATTGGGGTACACAGATGGTATAGTGAACCAAACGTTTCTTTACTGAACAGTCCAACTTTATACATACAGATGGTAACACAGTCCTTTAGATCACAGCTTTACAAGCAGGCTTTATTCCACAAGATGGCAGGTATTAATTATGCAAGATACTCAGAAAGTAAATCCACAATGCACTCAGAATCAGGTTGTACCTTTCCTCAGAAATTGCGTACACTGTCCTTTTCTAGAACTCCTGTCTGGTTTCAATCCCAAGGCCCGGATGCCTAAATGGTGGCTTAAATCCTTGGTATATATATATCTTCCTCTCGTATTAAATTCTTGCTTTTCTTTCTAAAGCATCTGCCCATCAGTGTTACTTATCTTTGCTGGTAAGATCCTGACTGTGGGTTTCTCCCAGGAGGTTCTGTCCTGCAACTGGGGTGTCTCTACTGAGCTAATCCTAGCCTCAGGAGCTTCAGGTGGACGACGTAACTCCTCTAGTCCCCTGGAATGAACTAACTTCCCCTGTCTGGGCCTACCTATATATGACCAGGGCTCTCTGGCTCCCTCTAACGTCTGGGAGGCTAAACTGCACCCTGACAGGCCTGACACCAGTTAACACAGGGAAAATACATACATATGACATTAAATGCAATAAAGACACATTAACCCCTTTTGTGCAGTGCCCACCTTTATCTAGTGGGACACTACAGTTGTTCTTACCTGTCCTTTGGATTTCTGGCTTCCTGGCTGCTCCAGTCAGTGCCCGTTGCCGCTTCTGCCGACTTCCGTGCTCATGGAGCGTCCCCATCACCATGGGAACGTCTCCATATACTAGAATGTACTGTCGGATTTGAGAATTACGTGAAAAATCGCAATTCGATTATTTCAAGTTATAATAATCGAATTTCGATTTTAACTTAGCACTTCTATATTTAATTCTAGCCTAATATGGAATATAGCAGTGCTAAGTTAAAATCGAAATTCAATTATTATAACTTGAATTATTATTATTTATTTTTTTCTTGTTATATTTTTTTCTTTCCCACTTCCCTAAAGTTGTTCTTACCTGTCCTTTGGATTCCTGGCTTCCTGGCTGCTCCAGTCAGTGCCCGTTGCCGCTTCTGCCGACTTCCGTGCTCATGGAGCGTCCCCATCACCATGGGAACGTCTCCATATACTAGAATGTACTGTCGGATTTGAGAATTACGTGAAAAATCGCAATTTGATTATTTCAAGTTATAATAATCAAATTTCGATTTTAACTTAGCACTTCTATATTTAATTCTAGCCTAATATGGAATATAGCAGTGCTAAGTTAAAATCGAAATTCGATTATTATAACTTGAATTAATCGAATTGCGATTTCAACTTGGACCTGGTTTACTATGGTTGGCTTGGTAGAATTAGCGAATATGACGAATGTATTCGTCATATTCCACAAAACGAATATAACGAATGTATTCGTCATATTCCACAAAACGAAGATAACGAAGTATTCTGCATCTTCGTTTTAGCTACCTATTCATCAACTTTGCTAATTCTAGCAATCATATAGGAAAGTTTACTATAGAAACAGCTAAGTTTAATTCGCTATGCGATTATATGACTGCTTTTTTTAAAAAATAAATAGAATAATTATAATACCTGATAATTATTATAATTATTCTATTTATAAAAAAAAAGCAAAGTAATATAATCGCATAGCGAATTAAACTTAGCTGTCTCTATAGTAAACTTTCCTATATGAATTGCTGGAATTAGCGAAGTTGATGAATAGGTAGCTAAAACGAAGATGCAGAATACTTCGTTTTGTGGAATATGACGAATACATTCGTTATATTCGTTTTGTGGAATATGACGAATACATTCGTCATATTCGCTAATTCTACCAAGCCAACCATAGTAAACCAGGTTCAAGTTGAAATCGCAATTCGATTAATTCAAGTTATAATAATTGAATTTCGATTTTAACTTAGCACTGCTATATTCCATATTAGGCTAGAATTAAATATAGCAGTGCTAAGTTAAAATCGAAATTCGATTATTATAACTTGAAATAATCGAATTGCGATTTTTCACGTAATTCTCAAATGCGACAGTACATTCTAGTATATGGAGACGTTCCCATGGTAATGGGGACGCTCCATGAGCACGGAAGTCGGCAGAAGCAGCAACGGGCACTGACTGGAGCAGCCAGGAAGCCAGGAATCCAAAGGACAGGTAAGAACAACTTTAGGGAAGTGAGAAAGAAAAAAATATGACAATAAAAAAAATAATAATAATTCAAGTTATAATAATCGAATTTCGATTTTAACTTAGCACTGCTATATTCCATATTAAGCTAGAATTAACAAATATGGAATATAGCAGTGCTAAGTTGAAATCGAAATTCGATTATTATAACTTGAATTAATCGCATTGCTATTTCAATAGGAGAGTAGCCTTTAAGTTAAAATCGCAATACGCGATTATTTAAATCGCATATTAATCGCGATAACAAGAATAATGACGAATATTCGATTTCGACGAATATAAAACGAATATTCTATCGAATATTCGCGAATTTCGTTGAAATCGAATATGGCACCTGCCGCTCATCACTAGTAAATGGGTCCACGATCCGCTGCGGCTGCCCCACGGACGGTGTTCGTGCATTGCGGGTCACAGCACGACCACGAGGCGCACACGTTCATGTGCCAGGGGCCTTACAGTGCCAATCTGTGTGGAGTCCGCTCAGCCAATCGCCGGCTATAGCGGGACAGCGCTGAGTGGTCCACCACTGTCTGCCAAGACATGAGAGTGACGATGGGGGGAGAAGAGAGAGACGAGGGAGGGGGGGAGATTGACATCATCACAATGCACCCCTTGCACACATACACAGAAACATACAATGCATCTCTTACACACACTCAATGCACCCCTTACAGAAACACACCTTGATAGGGGCAAGGCCGAAATTGGCGCTTGCCCCTCATGGTGTCATTGAGACACATTGTATGGTTTGGCCATGTTTTCTATTTAAGGTCGGTCACTCACCTGGGTCTTGGCTGTAGGAATCTTCAAGCAAGAAGGAAGCATCCCCCGCCCGCCCTCCCTGTCTTTTGTCGCGGTCTTGTTGAATTTGGGGGGGGTTAGTCGCCCAGTATTTTGGGTGGACGGATATTAACTTATGGGATTGTTTGGTATTTATTTAATTTAAACTCAGTATAATAAATTTATTGTGGTAATATTTATTGGTTAACCCCCAGATTTAATAAAGACCGCGGCCTTATTTATCCACAATTGGTTGTCAGTCGTTTATTATTATAGGTATTAATTATAGTTTTTTTTTAGTTGTCGATTGTGACACCATGCAGCCCTTACACATACAAACACAGATTCACACAATGCATTCCGTACACACATTCAGAAACGCACAATACATACCTTATACACAAACACAAACTTCTTTCTATCCCTTACACGAAAACACACTGCAATCCACTACACACACACACTGCATCATCTACACACACTGGTATCCCTATACACTACATTCCATAAGCACAGACATTAGATTCTCTACAGCAGCACATGACACATCCCCTACACACTTCACACACTGTGAAGAAACTCATGGGTGGAACATGTAGGTGGACTTATAGGTGGGCCTTATGGGCATTCTTACTGTCAGGCCCTGGGCCCCAGACCTTGAGCTGTGTAAAGGGCCCCAAAAAATGGGTCTGCTACCACAGTTACAAACATCCTCCAGAGAGCCTGTTCTACACAAGATCAGTGGAGCCAGACTGCAGCTAGAGCCCATCATCATCCTCATCTGGTTGTAAGGAGGCAATCTAGTATATTATTCGTGTTACTAATCTCAAATTTACCTCACATTAAAGGGACACTATAGTCCCCAGAACCACTGCAGCTTAATGTAGTGGCTCTGGTCTTTATAGCCTGTCCCTGCAGGCTTTTTAATGTAAACACGGCGGCACTGCAGCACTAGTGTTAGTTAACATGGCAGATCATATGGGTGGTGTTGCACAATATACTCTCTTGCCTAACGTCTCCCTGTCTCCAGATTTCGGTGATCAGCTTGAATTAAGTCTATCCGGTACCGGGAGAATGAATCAGATGAACACTGAACACGTGTCTATTTCCAATCCGTTTATTTCACAGTTGGCAAACAGTTATAATAGAGGGGTTGAGCTTCCTTGACATCCAATCATATGTTAGCATTAGTATTCGACCTATGGTATGATCACACATGAGCTCTGCATTAACATAATAGATGACTCATAGTAACAGCATTTGACCAATCAGGTATATACACATAGGCCAGCATACACTTGAGCCAAAATGACCTTATATGGTTAGAAGACTGTTCAAACTTACAGGAAGTTTCTCACATTCCAAAAGGGGGAAGGGGGTAGGGAGATTTTGTAAGTGTACTGGCCAAATGTAATACACGTTGCTGAATAAGACAAAATGGAGTTACTTATACTCCTTCAATCCCCTCTAAGAACCTTATATATATACCTTATACTATATGGTTCTTTCTCTGCTCTTCCTTTGTTTGCTTGTAAGCCTTTAGGTATTCCATATACCCTTCAGGAGTATAATCCTCAGGCTTTGTTGAGGTTGGGTTTACCTCTTCTACCTCTACCGGAGTATAGAGGAATGTTGAGTGTACCCCTCTTTCGGCCACATTTTTACATATGGTAAGAAGGGAGGGCACACACCGTGGACAACAGCAGAGACCCACTATTGCAGCGATCACGGCGAGTGCCACTCCTACAACATATCTTATTTGACCAAAGTCAGGTATCCAGCCAAAAAGCCAGTCCCACCAACCTTGGTCAACATCTTGTTTTATATGTTTTATCATCTCTTCTATTTGGCCTATTTTATCTTTTATTCCACGGGAGTGATCTGATAAATTGAAACAACACATCCCTGGAACGCTGAGCATCCTACACCATGTTGGAGCAATAAATAGTCAATAGTTGCCCTATTCTGCAAGATAGCCTTTTTATACGATTGTATATCCAGCAGCATATCTTGCAGAATTGCACTAGTGATATTTATCTGTTTTACCATAAAACAGGCAAGTTTTGATATTGTCCTGTGGTTATATATGGCCAAACCTGGTACTCCTATCAAAGACATCCCTTAACTCATATATTCTGATCTAGAGAGGAGATTCACATTATAATCACAATTTTCTGGTAGCTGTAGGGAAGTGTCTCTCGTGTGTCGTGTCTGCATTGCTGGGAATAGTGGTATCATTGCTAATGTCAACCTAGCTATTGTACAGGGTCCCTCTGTAATATTGGCCGGTATGTATGTGTAACTAGTATTCCCACAGGCCAATACCCATCCTGTTGGTAGAGGTACATGTTTGTCTAGGGATGGTACTGTTTTTGTAATATTACATTGCATATTTTTTCCTGATATTATCTTTTTACAACTACCTAAATCTCTATCACAAATATTTGGTTTAGTCTTATTCTGCATTTTTGCTTGTATGCAGGGAGGCAATAGTGTCTCATCACAGGTGAAGTTATAACATATTTCTGCTGCTTTGACAAGACCTGTAATTATTTCTATCATATTACTCTGCAGAGTCTCATATGTAGGACAGTCATAACAAGCATGATAAGGATTTACATATCCATATTTAACATCATGATCCTCCAAATCTGTGTCATTCCATTGGGAACGTAGGAGCCCCGTCCATACAGCTACTGGGGTGGGGACTGCTACCAGACATGTCTCCAAAATGTTAGATGCCGATAAAGTGGTTCGGAGACAAAAGTCAGTTAAGTTCAGAGTTTTGGCCAGGTACAGCCATAAGTTCTCCTTTGTCTTCCACAGATTGTCTTCCCCTCTGCATTCTGTTTTCAGGTATATCTGTCTGTCCCACAGCCATGGGACAGTAAGTAGGAGACACAAAATTGCAATTATTAAGGCACTGCATGTCAGCCATCTCAAGGAATTTCCAGACTGCGTCATCTCGTTGGGGGTCAAGGCTGTCTGCCTCCGTTAGTACCCCTTCTGTATCTTCTTCGAGGTCAAGGCTGTCTGCCTCCGTTAGTACCTCTGGGCCTCGTTGGAGGTCAGGGCTGTCTGCCCCCGTTAGTACCTCTCTTTTCTTCACCAACTTAATCCTTGTGGCGTGGATCCACATGGGTAACTGTTCAGTGAGGACTGCTGTTCTGGTGATCGCGACTACCTCGGTGGGTGGTCCATAGGTGAAGCTTCCTGGTTCCTTTCCCTTCTTTAAGATCTTGATCATCACCTAGTCACCTACCCGGAATGGATAGGTTGGTTCCTGTGAAAGAGAAGGAGACTTACAAGCAACTTTTTCTTCAGTTTTACTGAGGACTTTGATCATATTAGTAACATACTCCTCCCTGATCAGGTCCAAGTCCCCTTCCTGCACCACCAGGGGGCGTTTTGCCCATGGTGTGGGGAAAGGCCTACCCATGAGAATTTCAAATGGTGACATCCCTAACTTCTTATTAGGCATCATTCTAATTTCTGCAAGTATTATGGGTAGGATTTGTTTCCATTTTTCAAATGTACCAGCAGTGGCCTTCCTGAGTTTGTCTTTAACTGTCCTGTTCATTCTTTCTACAATGCCTGAGCTTTGTGGATGGTATGGAATCTGAAATTTCCATTCCACTTGTAACAGTCTAGCTACCTCCTTGTTAAGTTTTGAGGTGAAGGCCGGCCCCCGGTCTGATTCAATAACCAGAGGACAGCCCCACCTTGGGATTATTTGCTGAGTCAGAATTTTGGCTGTAGTTTTAGCATCTTCTGCCTTTGTAGGGAAGACTTCTGGCCACCTTGAGAACATGTCCACTATCACTAATGCATACTCTTGTTTCCCTTTTGTTTTAGGTATATGCTTGTAATCCACCTGCAAGTGGGTGAATGGTGTAGTGGGGTAGTCAAGGTGTTGGTGAGGTATTTTCAGTGGGTTGTTAGGGTTGTTTCTCAAGCACGTAATACATCTGTGTATGTAGTCTGTGACTAGCTGTTTGCTATCAGTGATGTAAAAACTTTGGCTCATCAACATATGGGTAGTTTGTATGCTGTTGTGTCCTACCCCGTGAAAGTGTGCAATGAAGATGGATGCACTATGCTGAGGTATGCAAGGCTTCCCCTCCTTGCAGATCATTCCAGACTTTGGATTTTTCTGCAAGATTGGATAGCACCAATCCTTCTCCTCTGATTCAGTTGCATACCTTTGTAGGTCTGTTAGCATGTGTGTCAAATCAGGTGAGGGTGGGTGTAGGACTGCCATTTCCCAATTGTCATGATTCATTCTATTTGGATTACTCTTGGCTGTGTCTCTAGCTACACTATCTGCAAATGCATTACCTCTTGAAATTCTGTCTTTTCCATTTGTGTGTGCCCTGCAATGTACTATAGCTAAATCCGAAGGCAATCTGATTGCAGCCAAGAGGTCCGTGACTAGCTGTGCGTGTGAGATTCTCTTACCGTCTGCTGCAGTGAATCCTCTCCTCTGCCAAATCATTCCATGATCCCATACTGCACCATGAGCATATCTGATGTCTGTGTAAATGGTGACAGGTTTATTGGTGTGTAGTATGCAAGCCCTTGTGAGTGCGATGAGTTCAGCTGCCTGTGCAGACTGGATGGGAATTGGGCTTGCTTCCAAGACAATATCTGGCAGCATAACAATAGCATATGCTGCACAGAATAGTATCAGTGGGGCGAGAGCATGAACCATCAACAAAAACTTCTGGTGCATCAGGTATGGGAACAGTTGATAAGTCAGCCCTAGGTGACGTCTCATGATTGAGCACCTGTAGGCAATCATGTGTGTCAGGAAGGGTGTCTTCTGTTCCTTTCAGCCCTAGTAATGCATTCAAAATAGGTGCTGGTCCTGTAATGTTGGATGCATATTTAATCTGGAGTGAAGGGTTACTGAGCAACAGGATCTCATATCCAGATAATCTTTGTGCTGACATGTTTTGTGTATGTACACCTCTGAGTAAGCCTACAACATCATGTGTAGTGTGCAAGAAGGTTAAATGTCCCAGGGTGAAAGTAGTTGCTAATTCTACCATCATTGCACAGGCTGCAAGGAAACGCAGACATGCCAGCATCCCTTGGACAGAGGTGGGCATAACCTTTGAGAAAAACGCACAAGGACGCAACTTGCCTCCGTGTTCTTGTGTCAGTACCCCCGCCATGGTTTTACAATTTTGGCGTGCAAACATGTGGAAGGGCATATTATAGTCAGGGAGGCCCAGCCCTGGACTCGACATGAGTGAACATTTCAGACAATCAAATGCATTGTACATTTCAGAAGACCATTTAATCAGATCTGGATTTCCATCCAGAGTGGCTTGCCTCAAAACATTGTCATAGTGGGAGCAATCAGGAATCCATTGTCTACAGCAATTTATCATACCAAGGAAAGATAACATTTCTTTCCTGGTGTGCGGGGCGACCAAACCCGCAATAGACTAGACTCTTTCTGCGCTGATTCTCCTTTCACCTTTTGAGAGGACAAAGCCCAAGTATTCAACCTGCATTTTACACCATTGCATTTTCTTAAGTGTCACTTTGTGACCACATCCTGACAACCATTTTAACAGTGATAAACCATTCTGAATGCTGGCCTCCGCTGACATGCTACACAGTAATAAATCATCGACATATTGCAGCAACACAGAACCTTAGGGGGATGTACCATGATTTTAACGTGGCTTGGAGGACTATGCTGTACACTACAGGTGAATCAGCATATCCCTGAGGCATTCTGCACCAGGTCAGTTGTCGTCCATCAAAGGAAAAAGAAAAAAGTAGTCTGGTTGCCTTATCAACTGGGATAGAGAAGAAAGCATTCTTCAGATCTATCACACTGAAATAGACAGCGTCTGCAGGAATTGCAGAAAGAAGTGAAGTGACATCTGGGACAATAGGAGCAATAGGCACAATGATATTATTTGTTGCCCTTAAATCCTGCACAAAGCGGGTAGTACCATCTGCCTTTGTCACTGGACTCACGGGCGTGCTGTAGGGTGAAATCACCTCTTCCAGGATTCCCTTTTGTAGGAATTCCTTTATCATTGGCCTAAGCCCATCAAGTTTCTCTTTTGACAGTGGGTATTGTTTCTGATATACAGGTGTACTGCCCTCTTTGATGGTTTCTTTGTATGGTGTGCAGTCAATGAATCCTGTGTCATAGTCCCCTTTTGCCCATAATGATGGGTCTATATCCTCTAATTCTGAGTGATCTTGTAAGTTTGTAAAGATCAGAGGTGTAGGGGTTATTATGGGCAAAGCATCAGAGTATACACTGATGCCATTGTTCTCAACAGTGATTTGCAACTCTAACTTAATGAATTAGTCTCTTCCCAGAAAGCTCACAGGACATTCAGGTATAATGCTAAAAGCATGATCTGTAATGTATTCCCTATCAATGGTTTCTACTGGTAAGGAATCTGTTCTGTATGTCCTCGTCAGTACCCCATTTATTCCCATAGAGGGCGCACACTTCCTTAAAGGCCCTTTGTACATTGAATTGTTTAACACACTAGAAGTAGCTCCACTATCTATTAGAAACCCCACTTTTCTTCCTCCTACTCTAAGTAGAATTACTGGTGTGTCCTTCCAATGTGTTGTGACCTGTGTGAAAGTTGGGTTTTGTCCCTCCGGGCATCCTCAGTATGAGTTTTGCTGATGCCAATCTAATGGGAATCTGGGCTGACTCTGTGAACTTTGTCTGTGGTTTATCTGACCTGGTTGATTATTTTGTGACTGAGTGTCAGGTTTCTGTGTGTTGTAATCTTGAATTCTCCCATCCCGTCTTGGTGCATGGCATTGACGTGCCCAATGTCCTTCCTTTCCACAGTTATAACAACAATTATTTGGCAATGAGTCCTGTCTTTCATTAAAGGTTCTGTTATTTCTACCCCTCCTCCCCCTCCCTCTCCCACTATATGCGTGTGTGGGGGAAGTTGCTTTCCTAATCTCAAAGCATCCAGCTGCTTCCTTTTCAAAGAGATGTTTCTCAAACTCGTCAGTTGTATCTGAAGTCCAAGAGGACACATTTTGTTTTACAGTTAAGATCAATTTATCTGATAGATTGTTTACAAATGTGGAAATAATCAAACTATCATTGTCACGCACAGGTAGACCCGCCTCGGTCTTCCAGCAATCAAAAAATCGTTTCCAAAATTCAGTGACCGATTCAGCAGATTTCTGTTTGCAGGCTACTGCTACGGGCAATGAAGATTTTTGTTTGAATACCTCATTCATATGGTCTTCAATTTCCGCCCATATCCTTTTCTGACCCTCTTCTGTATTACATACATAATCTAGAGCATCACCGCGTTGTGCAATCATAGATATGGATTTAACTTTGTCCCAATCCCATGTTGTGTGTGTTCCAATAATACCACCCAGGATAAGCCTTAAATCTTCCTGTGTATAGTTGCGCCCTCTACAGGCCTTTTTTTAGGTATGTAATAGTCCCCAGTGGGGCTATGGAAGGTTTGGGACAATACTTTATAATTTTGTTGAGATCCTCTATTTCTATGGGCTTTTTTACTAAGTGTTGTCCTACTGTCAGAAAGGGAGCGATTACTTGGACTCCCTCTTTTAATTCTTCCTTTTCTGTTTCATCTTTCATTCTACTTGTACTGCGTGTACTATAACTAGTATGCGTTGTGCCAGTATTTAGACTGCGCTCTACTATGTTTCCAAATGTTGGCATGGGGGGTCGGTATTTTTCTTCTAGTTTTAATGGTATAACCGCTGTTACAGCATCTTCCTCAATCTGAGTCAGAACTGGGTACAGAGGTGCCGTGGGAGTGGATTTATTATAAGGTGGAGGGGATTTCTGACTTCTCTTCTTTGTACCTACCTCCTGTTCTATTTCATGTAGAGACCTATCATTTTTGGGACTTTTTAGATTCTTATTCTTCTTGCTATTACCTGCATCATACCAGTGGGGGGCTATTTCCAGCCACTGTTCCCCACCCCTGGACATGTACTCCATGTCCCAGGAAGGATCAGCATTGAAATGCGGCCAGGCTGTTTTATCACCTAGACATAGTCCTTTGACCATATCCATATGATAAATACTATTATCACCGTCCCTGGGGAATGGATCTGCAGCATCTATTACCTCAGTCCAGCCTGCTAGATTATCTACCCACGGGTTGATCAGGTAATAGTTTGTTGGACTAACACGGGCTACATAGATTTTACAAGTTTCTCCTGGTTCTGGTTTAGGGAATTTAGTTTTAGACCCTTGTCCTCCCATCTTAGTATTTATAGTTCAAAGAATAAGTGAGACAATCACTGTCAGGACTGGCTGTACTGCACTGAAATAGCGCTGACAAGACCTGTCAACTGATCAGCTGATTCGTATCTTAATGTCTCTCTATACTCTTTGGACCCCTATCGACTATTGTTGTTTCGGACCGCCACTTGCGTTCAAATTTTCCGGGTCAACAGATTACTCTTAGCCGAAAAAATGGGGCGTCTTGCGGTCCTCCACAACACAAACAATTTTACACATTAACAGTAGTTAACCCAAAATACATCAATTTGATAATAACAGTGGGATGTGACCGTACACTTACCACCCGGTCAGTATCTCACACAAACAGATAATCTTATTACTTCTAAAATACTTATACTATATATATATATATATATATATATATATATATAAGAGTTAATCCAAGCTTGTAACCGTCTGTTCCCTGAACAGATATCCTTAGTGCACCCTGATGTGAGCTCCTTGAGCTTCTTATAATCAACTTTTTTTAAGCTACAATAGCTTTTGCGTGTTCCGGATACCGCAATCCACCGAAATCATAAATAGATGGTTCGACTTACTTGGATGAGATTTTGGTCAGTGCTCCCAGGTCCAAGGAGGACAAGAATTGATGTCTTTCACTGTAGACCTGAAGAGATGACCCTCCCAATCTCGGACCTGAGCCCCCAAAACTGTTGGGCAATATACTCTCTTGCCTAACGTGTCCCTGTCTCCAGATTTCGGTGATCAGCTTGAATTAAGTCTATCCGGTATCGGGAGAATGAATCAGATGAACACTGAACACGTGTCTATTTCCAATCCATTCTGGTTTATTTCACAGTTGGCAAACAGTTATAATAGAGGGGGTTGAGCTTCCTTGACATCCAATCATATGTTAGCATTAGTATTCGACCTATGGTATGATCACACATGAGCTCTGCATTAACATAATAGATGACTCATAGTAACAGCATTTGACCAATTAGGTATATACACATAGGCCAGCATGCACTTGAGCCAAAATGACCTTATATGGTTAGAAGACTGTTCAAACTTACAGGAAGTTTCTCACATTCCAAAAGGGGGTAGGGAGATTTTGTAAGTGTACTGGCCAAATGTAATACACGTTGCTGAATAAGACAAAATGGAGTTACTTATACTCCTTCAGGTGGGGCATTGTGATGTAACATGCGGGGCGGCAAACTTTTCTTTTGCCTAGGGCGGCAAAAATCCTTGCACCATCCCTGTGGCACATATCTGGCATAACTACTGTGGGGGAGGCACATATTTGGCATATCTACTGTGAGGGGCACATATCTGACATATCTACTGTGAGGGGGAACATATCTGGTATAAATACTGTAAGGGGACACATATCTGGCATATCTACTGTGAGGGGGGCACATATCTGGGCATAAATACTGTGAGGGGCACATATCTGGGTATAACTACAGTGAGGGGCACATATCTGGGCATAACTACTGTGTGGGGACAAATATCTGGGCATAACTACTGTGAGGGGGCTCATATCTGGGCATAACTACTGTGAGGGGGCTCATATCTGGGCATAACTACTGTGAGGGGGCACATATCTGGGCATAACTACTGTGAGGGGGCACATATCTGGCATAACTACTGTGAGGGGGCACATAACTGGGCATAACTACTGTGAGGGGGCACATAACTGGGCATAAATACTGTGAGGTGGCACATATCTGACGTAACTACTGTGAGAGGCACATATCTGTGCATAACTACAGTGATGGGGCACATATCTGGCATAACTACTGTGAGGGGCGCATATCTGGGCATAACTACTGTGACAGGAACAAAGGTGGGCATAACTGCTGTGAGGGGCCACAAGAAGGACATAACTTTTATGAAGGGACCACAAGGTGGGCTTAATTACTGTGAGGGGCCACAAGGTGGGTATTAGTACTGTGAGGGGCCACAAGGTGGGCATTAGTACAGTGTGGTAGCACTTAGGGGAAATATCCTAGATTTCCCTGCCATACATTGGCATGGCTCAGTCTTACAGGCCAGCACAGCGCCCCCTGCTGGTGATTTCACAGGGGCAGTCACCATCCCTTCCTTATGTGATTATTCTTTTTTTCTCTATCACCACAGGGACCTTGTTCTGGATCCAGTGGACATCACGCCAACGCCAGCGACACTCTGGATGAGGTAGGACCAGATTTTATTAGGACTGGGTGAGTGTAGCCATGCATTGGGGTTAGGGCTCTTTAACATGAGCGGATGTCATGTGGGTAAACAAGAAAATGACGTTGTGCTGTACTGCTGGTATAATCACACAATGCTATGGGGCTGGTATGTAATTTTTTCCGGGGCTGGTTTTCATACCCAGTCCGGCCCTGCCATTTAATAATTCCAAGTGAAGCAGATAAGCAAGCTTTAACCAACAATTCAAAGCAGAGAAAAAGTAAGGCTATCTCTATTAATAGGACATCACATTGGTTTACACGTGTGCCTGTAACTGCCTCTCATGACACGTCTATTTCAGTAACTATGTGCATTCCCCATGTAATAATTCTGCAGCATCTATATTGTGACACAGTGAGAGGTTTGGTCTGGGAAAACAGGTATTTTCCTCCCAGCATGTGCTGCTGGGCTGATTTACAGTCAGGTGAGGTCAAATACCGGACGGAATTTTAATTGCCGGTCCGGATTTTGGTAGCACCTGGCTGTCCTTAAGTAGGTAGCTGGGCTCAGAAGCGAGGTCTCTGTGTTGGGATCTGGGAGCCTTGTGTCTGGATGAAGGCTTGCTACCTGTTTGGTGTAAAAACAGGTTGGTGCTGCTATGCTCAAGGACTCTGAGGCAGAAATGCTGCATGGTGTCAGTTACCACCAACACCGCAAGGTGACTTTTTGCTTGTTTATGACTGCTTATTTTGTCACTTGCCTAAAGTGTGAATAAAACACTGAACTGTTTGATCCAAAGAACTTGTTGTTGCCTCAATACTGCGTCCGCTAATCGTATCTACTAGAGCGAAACCCCACAATATTTATGACTATGTGTTGTGCCATTCCTTTAGTATTCCTGCTTGATAGCTATGAATTTCCAGAAGTTTGCAGTGAAGGTCCAGATGGATGTTACCAGTTGAGGGTGTGTCCCTGCACAGTCTGACACTGGAAGCACTGATTGCACACTGTCAGACTGTGCAGGGACCCCCCCCCCTTCCCTACAACTGGTAACGCCCATCTGGATCTTTATTGCAAACCGCTAGTAATTCATTCATAGCTTCCGGCAGGCATAATATAAGATTTGCACAACATAGGGGCACATTTATTAAGACTGGCGTTTTAGACGCCGGTCTTAATAAAGGCCCGGTACTGGCGGTGGATCCACCAAAGTTATGAAGAGGCTCAGGCCTCTCCATAACTTTGGCGCATCCACCACCACTTTTAAATGTAAGATAGCTTCTGAGCTGTCTTACATTTAGACCATTTTCTACGCTTGAAACAGACGTAGAACAATGGTGAATGAGACGAGACTGCTGGACCGTCCACTTCTCTGCCCGCGCCACACCCACAATTTTAGACCTGGTGTGAGTGGGACGAAGTCGCAGATAGTGGCCGTCCGTGCCTGAAATACTCCTAATTTAGGCCTCATGCACACGACCGTTGTGTGCATCCATGGCCGTTGTTCCGTTTTCCGTGATTTTCTGCGGACCCATTGACTTTCAATGGGTCCGTTGAAAACTCGGAAAATGCACCGTTGTTTATCCGCGCCCGTGATCCGTGTTTCCTGTCCGTCAAAAAAATAGGACCTGTCCTATTTTTTGGACGGACAAAGGTTCATGGACCCATTCAAGTCAATGGGTCCGTAAAAAAACACGGATGCACACAAGATTGGCATCGGCGTCCGTGATCCGTGGCCGTTGGCAACTTTCACACAGACGGATCACAGATCCGTCTGCATAAAAGCTTTTTCAGATATGAGTTTTCACTTCGTGAAAACTCATATCCGACAGTATATTCTAACACAGAGGCGTTCCCATAGTGATGGGGACGCTTCAAGTTAGAATATACTGAGAACTGTGTACATGACTGCTCCCTGCTGCCTGGCAGCACCCGATCTTTTACAGGGGCCTGTGATCCGCACAATTAACCCCTCAGGTGCCGCACCTAAACGGTTAATTGTGTGTATCATAGCCCCCTGTAAGAGATCAGGTGCTGCCAGGCAGGAGGGGGCAGACCCCCTCCCTCCCCAATATTATATTCATTGGTGGCCAGTGCGGCCTCCCCTCTCCCCCCCCAGTTAAAATCACGTTTCGAATCCCCCATCATTGGTGGCCAGTGCGGCCTCACATCTCCCCCCCCCCTAGTTAAAATCACGTTCCCCCATCATTGGTGGCAGTGGAGAGTTCCGATCGAAGTCCCAGTTTAATCGCTGGGGCTCCGATCGGCAACCATGGCAACCAGGACGCTACTGCAGTCCTGGTTGCCATGGTTACTTAGCAATTTTTAGAAGCATTATACTTACCTGCGAGCTGCGATGTCTGTGATCGGCCGGGCGCTCCTCCTACTAGTAAGTGACAGGTCTGTGCTATAGGCAATGGCCGCACAGACCTTTCACTTACCAGTAGGAGGAGCGCCCGGCCGATCACAGACATCGCAGCTCGCAGGTAAGTATAATGCTTCTAAAAATTGCTAAGTAACCATGGCAACCAGGACTGCAGTAGCGTCCTGGTTGCCATGGTTGCCGATCGGAGCCCCAGCGATTAAACTGGGACTCCGATCGGAACTCTCCCCTGCCACCAATGATGGGGGAACGTGATTTTAACTAGGGGGGGGGAGATGTGAGGTCGCACTGGCCACCAATGATGGGGGATTCGGAACGTGATGTTAACTAGGGGGGGGGGGGAGAGGTGAGGCCGCACTGGCCACCAATGATGGGGGATTCGGAACGTGATTTTAATTAGGGGGGGGAGATTTGAGGCCACACTGGCCACCAATGATGTGGGATTCGGAACGTGATTTTAACTGTGGGGGGGGGAGGGGAGGCCGCACTGGCCACCAATGAATATAATATTGGGGAGGGAGGGGGTCTGTCCCCTCCTGCCTGGCAGCACCTGATCTCTTACAGGGGTTATGATACGCACAATTAACCCTTTAGGTGTGGCACCTGAGGGGTTAATTGTGCGGATCACAGCCCCCTGTAAAAGATCGGGTGCTGCCAGGCAGCAGGGGGCAGTCATGTACACAGTTCGTAGGATATTCTAACTTGAAGCGTCCCCATCACTATGGGAACGCCTCTGTGTTAGAATATACTGTCGGATATGAGTTTCACGATCTAACTCAAATCCGATGGTATATTCTAACATAGAGGCGTTCCCATGGTGATGGGGACGCTTCAAGTTAAAATATACCATCGAATTGGAGAAAACTCCGATCCTATGGTATATTAACTCCTGACTTTACATTGAAAGTCAATGGGGGACGGATCCGTTTGCAATTGCACCATATTGTGTCAACGTCAAATGGATCCGTCCACATTGACTTGCATTGTAAGTCAGGATGGATCCGTTTGGCTCCGCACGGCCATGCGGACACCAAAACGACTTTTTTTTCATGTCCGTGGATCCTCCAAAAATCAAGGAAGACCCACGGACGAAAAAAACGGTCACGAATCACGGACCAACGGAACCCCGTTTTGCGGACCGTGAAAAAATACTGTCGTGTGCATGTGGCCTTAGGCGTATTTCGGTATAGTAAATGACCCCCATAGAGTGAGAATAATAAATGCTCCAGACTTTTTATTACAAGGGAGATTACAGGTCCTCTTTAACTACTATGTACAGTTAGCGTGAAATATGTATTTTCCATCACAGTTAATGTAATATATGAGGTCAATGGAGCTTGTTTTTCTTTTTCATTTCCTACACATTTAAAATTAGCCCTAAATAAATGTCATTACAACTATAAATTATATTGGTTGTAAAATGTGGATGCTGCATTGAGAGACCTAGTCATAAGCCTTAATAAGCCGCACACAGGCTGAATTACCCACTGCACCCCAAGAGGTTTATATATATTCTTTTTTAATTACATGTGCTTGCAAACCGTGTCAGGGTATTGAAATTAGCCTCTCGACTTTGCTGATCAACAAAGAGCTATATGAAACATAAAAGAACACCATCTCACCATTTCAGGCATTTCGGGTTTCATTTTTTTCTTTTGAATACCCAGTACAGCAGTATGATAAATAATGCCTGTAATTTAGACATTAATGGAGACTGGAGCATTAATAATTGATAAAAGAGACAGAAAAATCATTTTCTACTTTGTTTCATATCTCAGCATAAAATATGACATAATTTAATTTCTGGTTCTGATGTAATAGGATAATTCTAATTTAAATAATATTATACATTGCAGAAGATCCAATTGGGAAATGAACTATATGCACAGATGACACCAGTGATGTTATGCGCCCATGTGTATTAAATAATCCAGAGGTTCCCACCTGCTCGCCATCCATCAGTTCTCACTTCTGCAACATTCCTGGTGAACAAAGTTTTCCAGTGCTGTATATTTGGAATATATTTATTTTATGCATTTATATATCACTGCTATATTCCTTATGCCTTACAGCCATATATTGTGTATCATTACTCAGTGTTGTACTGAATATGGTGGTAGACCATATTCCTGCTATGAGAGGAGGCCAAACACTGAATACATACAGTTGCAAGAAAAAGTATGTGAACCCTTTGGAATGATATGGATTACTGCACAAATTGGTCATAAAATGTGATCTGATCTTCATCTAAGTCACAACAATAAACAATCACAGTCTGCTTAACCCCTTAAGGATACAGCCTTATTTCACCTTTAAATGATAGAAAATTGAGGCACACAGTATTTTTTGTCTTTGCTTATTTAAATTTTAATCTTCGCATGATCATGTTCCAGTGCAATTACAGGCATAATCAATTAGAATGGTGACCGGACGTTTCGGCCTGTCAGGGCCTTCTTCAGCGGTCTTGATCTAAAACAGAATAGTACATATTTCTGTAAGTCATGGGATACATGCATTGAGATCAAGATTATGAAAAATCTGTAGAAGAAATTTTTTGTATATACAGTCTTGTGAAAAAATTAGGACACCCTTTGAAAGCATGTGGTTTTTTGTAACATTTTTAATAAATGGTTATTTCATCTCCGTTTCAACAATACAGAGAGATTAAAGTAATCCGACTAAACAAAGAAAACTGAAGAAAAGTCTTTTCAAGATCTTCTGTAAATGTCATTCTACAAAAATGCCTATTCTAACTGAGGAAAAAGATAGGACACCCTTGCCCCTAATAGCGAGTGTTACCTCCTTTGGCTGAAATAACTGCAGTGAGACGGTTCTTGTAGCCATCTACCAGTCTTCGACATCGGTCTGAGGAAATTTTACCCCACTCCTCAATGCAGAACTTTTTCAGCTGTGAGATGTTTGAGGGGTTTCTTGCACGTACAGCCCTTTTCAAGTCACCCCACAGCATCTCAATGGGATTCAAATCTGGACTTTGACTTGGCCATTCCAGGACTCTCCATTTCTTCTTTTTCAGCCAATCTTTGGTTGATTTACTAGTATGTTTTGGGTCATTGTCATGTTGCATGGTCCAGTTCCGCTTCAGCTTTAATTTTCTAACTGATGGTCTCACATGTTCTTCAAGCACCTTCTGATACACAGTAGAATTCATCGTGGATTCTATGATGGTGAGCTGACCAGGTCCTGCTGCAGCAAAGCAGCCCCAAACCATGACACTTCCACCTCCATGCTTCACAGTTGGTATGAGGTTCTTTTCTTGGAATGCTGTGTTTGGTTTACGCCAAACATGTCCTCTGCTGTTGTGTCCAAATAATTCAATTTTGGACTCATCTGTCCAAAGAACATTATTCCAGAAGTCCTGGTCTTTGTCAACTTTATCGCTGGCAAATGTCAGTCTGGCCTCGATGTTTCTCTTGGAAAGCAAAGGTTTCCTCCTTGCACACCTCCCATGCAAGTTAAACTTGTACAGTCTCTTTCTGATTGTAGAGGCATGTACTTCTACATCAACAGTAGCCAGAGCCTGCTGTAGTTCTCGAGATGACACTTTAGGGTTTTTGGATACCTCTTTTAGCATCTTGCGGTCTGCTCTTGGGGTGAACTTGCTGGGGCGACCAGTCCTGGGCATGTTGGCAGTTGTTTTGAAAGCCCTCCACTTGTAGACTATCTTCCGGACAGTGGAATGGCTGATTTCAAAATCTTTTGAGATCTTTTTAAATCCCTTCCCAGACTCATAGGCTGCTACAATCTTTTTTCTGAAGTCCTCTGACAGCTCTTTTGCTCTCACCATGGTGCTCACTCTCACTTCAACAGTCAGGAGCACACCAAACTAAATGTCTGAGGTTTAAATAGGGCAAGCCTCATTCAACATGCAGAGTAACGATCTACTAATTATGTGCACCTGGTGTGATATACCTGTGTGAGATCTGAGCCAATTTAAGAGGGAATACATGTGAGGGTGTCCTATCTTTTTCCTCAGTTAGAATAGGCATTTTTGTAGAATGACATTTACAGAAGATCTTGAAAAGACTTTTCTTCAGTTTTCTTTGTTTAGTTGGATTACTTTAATCTCTCTGTATTGTTGAAACGGAGATGAAATAACCATTTATTAAAAATGTTACAAAAAACCACATGCTTTCAAAGGGTGGCCTAATTTTTTCACATGACTGTACATATAGAACACAAAATCAGAACATATTAAGAGATAATATAAAAACAAGTGACAGTTTGTTGAACTCTGGGAATGAACAAGATGGTATCACCAACTATGGTGCACAAATGGAAGTAATGGCGAAAATTTACGGTGTTTCTTCCTATCTATCCTGGTGGGTCCTAGTATCTTATTAAGTGGTGTGCACATCTATGCGTCTCTATATGACCAATTAATAGGATAATATCACCAACTATAGTACAAGATTGAAATACACAGGTTGAAATAATCACATAAATAAACAGGGTTTGTTATTCTCATAGTGGATAATGGGATCTAATTAAATAGTATGTACAGTACAGACCAAAAGTTTGGACACACCTTCTCATTCAAAGGGTTTTCTTTATTTTCATGACTATGAAGGCATCAAAACTATGAATTAACACATGTGGAATTATATACATAACAAACAAGTGTGAAACAACTGAAAATATGTCATATTCTAGGTTCTTCAAAGTAGCCACCTTTTGCTTTGATTACTGCTTTACACACTCTTGGCATTCTCTTGATGAGCTTCAAGAGGTAGTCCCCTGAAATGGTCTTCCAACAGTCTTGAAGGAGTTCCCAGAGATGCTTAGCACTTGTTGGCCCTTTTGCCTTCACTCTGCTGTCCAGCTCACCCCAAACCATCTCGATTGGGTTCAGGTCCGGTGACTGTGGAGGCCAGGTCATCTGGCGCAGCACCCCATCACTCTCCTTCATGGTCAAATAGCCCTTACTTTCAAAGTTTTCCCAATTTTTTGGCTGACTGACTGACCTTCATTTCTTAAAGTAATGATGGCCACTCGTTTTTCTTTACTTAGCTGCTTTTTTCTTGCCATAATACAAATTCTAACAGTCTATTCAGTAGGACTATCAGCTGTGTATCCAACTGACTTCTCCTCAACTCAACTGATGGTCCCAACCCCATTTATAAGGCAAGAAATCCCACTTATTAAACCTGACAGGGCACACCTGTGAAGTGAAAACCATTTCAGGGGACTACCTCTTGAAGCTCATCAAGAGAATGCCAAGAGTGTGCAAAGCAGTAATCAAAGCAAAAGGTGGCTACTTTGAAGAACCTAGAATATGACATATTTTCAGTTGTTTCACACTTGTTTGTTATGTATATAATTCCACATGTGTTAATTCATAGTTTTGATGCCTTCAGTGTGAATCTACAATTTTCATAGTCATGAAAATAAAGAAAACTCTTTGAATGAGAAGGTGTGTCCAAACTTTTGGTCTGTACTGTATATCTGTGTAGACTCATATAGTCAGTGGACTTGGATTACACTCGGCAACACTACTTGGAGTAAAAGGGTTGAATTTTCAAGTTTAAACAACATTGTTAGATTGCCCAGCGATTTTCTGCACATACCCAGCCATGAATTAAAGATACGCGACTATGAGAGAGATCGCAAACGCCTGATTGGATGGGAGCTCCACTGCAGCACTCTTGCCGAATATTACAAAATTAACCGTATACCAAGAGGTCTGCGATCTAGACTGAGACCTACATTGTTCGCGGACAATGCAGAATTTTGTACACGATTCGAGAACATCTTGAATAAATGCTCCTTTGACATAATCCTTCTCACCTTAGAACAACTACAAAAATCAATAGAAGAATTGTCCAAGAAGATTCAGACCACAGAAACTACCCTCACTGCATCAGCACCGGAAGAAGATTGGAAAAGAGCCAAAGAGAGAATTGTTAAGCAACTGAGCGAATACAGAAAAATGACAGAACAGAACAAGCGACAAAAATGTATACGCGACGCAGAAGACTATCGCCTGGACAACGTCTACAGATGGAAAGGAAACCCACAATATAATTCTTGGGATAACAGATACCATCATTATTCTGGCCCTGGTTCCTCATCGGATAGTGATCGATCGGGAAGCTACAGATGTCCGGCCCGTTTTTTAGGCAACCGAAGGAGAAGAGGGAGACCGGGACTAGGCGCACTAGGAGAGGCGGGAGGAAACGATCAAGGAAGCCACATACAGACAAGATCCCAGGTAAGGAGAACAACTTAGTTGTTAATATCTCCTCCACCAATCTATCCCCAGCACAGACTTACATACTCCAGAAGGGACTATCCTTCTGCCTAACACCAAGCCTTAACACATTTACCCTGGAATAGGAGCTTCAGAGGTTTTACTGGACCCTAAGTCTCAAAGTACACTTTAGCGAGATGGAACCATGACCAACAATCACCACTGATCCACCTGGTGCATTATCTTTGGAATCATTAGGCCTTAGAAATAAGAGCTCATTTATGCCACCAAACAATATACACCCAGTAGAAACGTTTATCTCCTTTGCCCAAAAAACCATACAGGAAATCATAAAAAGTAATACACAAGGTCATTACAAACATACCAATAATCTAACAGCAGAAGAAAAGATGGTCCTAGATTCATTGCAAACACAGAGTGATATCATCATTAAACCAGCCGATAAAGGTGGTGCCCTAGTAATAATGGACAAATCAAAATATATGTGTGAGATCAGGAGACAATTGAATGATGATACAACATATGAGGCTCTACGGCAGGATCCAACAAGACAAGTTCAAGAATTAATATTGAATATCCTTACCACATACACTAGTTTAGAGATAATCGATTCCAAAACTGCCACGTTCCTCACCAAACAAGACCCTATCACACCGGTATTTTACACTTTACCTAAGATCCATAAAAACCTGCAAGACCCGCCAGGACGCCCCATTGTCGCCTCCACAGATTCTGTATTCTCTCCCTTAGCCATTTATCTTGAAAAAATTCTCACCCCACTTATTAAGACGTCCAGATCCTTTCTTCTTGATACAACAGATTTCATTTCCAAACTACAAGAGTCAGACCAAATACCAAATTGCACACTGGTCACTCTAGACGTCAATAGTCTCTACACATCCATTGAACATGATAAGGGTATTCAGGCCACGGCGAGACTCCTATATACACATTCCAAACTTCACCTGGTACAACAGGAATTCTGCATCGAGTTGTTGAAAACTATACTAACAAAAAAAAAATTCATGTTCGGCAATACATACTATGGCCAGAAAAGGGGTACCGCTATGGGATCCAATGTGGCCCCTCCATATGCTAATGCCTACATGATAGCCTTTGAAGAAGACCACGTGTACACAAATCCCCTATTTAACCAATTCTCGGTTATGTAGCTTCGCTTTATTGAGACACCATTGAGAATTTTGTTCAGGACCTTAATGCAATTTATCCAGAATTGTGTTTCACCATGCAGACTAGCCACGAAGAAATTAGCTTCCTGGATACGATGGTCAAACTTGACCCTATGGGCAATATAACGTTAGATCTTTTCCACAAACCAACAGATCGCAATAGTCTCCTCCATTATAACAGTTGCCGTCCCAGGGCCACCAAAAATTCTCTCCCAAAGTCACAATTCATACGAGTTAACCGTATCGTCTCTGACAACGACGTAAAAAAAAACAGGCTCAAAGAAATGACAGAAAAATTTCAGACAAGAGGGTATCCACAAGCTCTCCTTGACTCTACATTAAATAACATGAATGATGTAACTCCATCACAGAGCAATGAACCCAAGCGATTGGCCTGCGTAACTACGTATCATCCCCTTGTTCCTAAGATTCACCAGGCATTGAGGAAACACTGATCAGTACTAACAAAAGCTTATCCCCACATCTTAGAGTTCAGCCAACCCCCACTTACCTGCTATAAAAGACCTCATAATGTTAGAGACAAACTAGTGAAGGCCGATATAGGGAGCTTCAGCAAACCACTAAAACAGACCTTTTTGAAGAGCCAACGACAAGGGACATTCCCTTGTCTACACTGTGCACAATGCTCTAGTGTCATCAGAGGTGAGCATGTCACTCACCCAAGAACAGGACGGCTATACCTGATTAAGGGATTTTACACGTGTGACTCCAGCTTTGTAATTTACATATTAAAGTGCCCATGCGGTTTGGCATATGTGGGAGGGACAACACAGCATGTCCGCGATCGAGTGAGTAAACACAAATCTACCATCAGACTTGGACATACCTTGCTACCCGTTCCATACAATTTCAGTGGAAAAAAAACACCGGGTTTCACAATTACGCTTTCAAGTACTGGAGCAAGTCGATCCCCCAAGACGCGGCGGTTTAAAACAAAGAGGCATACTGGATCCACACACTTGGTCCTTTACAGACCCGTTGAAATCACGACTTGTAAGGGTGAGATAATTTCCCCCCCCTTTCCCCCTTCCCCCTTAAATGCCCTCCTTCCCTCCATTCACTGTACCCACTATAATTGAAAGTAGGGATATGATGTGTTTATTACTATATCAACAGGTCGTAAATATCATTAATTATTCTATAATTTTATTTTCCATAGTAATACACTAAGTATTTTATTTGCTGTTATTTATTGCATAATGTTGGTGTATCCTAAAATATCTATTTAACTTATCCTTTCCCTATATGTATTTCTCCAGAGGCCAGTAAGCATCAATGTCATTATTATTATCAATATGTACAATTCTGCATCGGCATAGTATACACATTTGCCCCAATTATCCTTCACATTCATAATACCGGCCAGCATGACTGCAGACCCGCCTCCGAGTCATGTGATAATATCACATGACTCGGCATCCTCCGCCTCCTGGAGATCGCAGCACACGCCCGGCCTGAGCGCTTGACACGCAGGTGGAACGCACGTCGGTTCCGCCCGTGTCATGTGACTCACGCAAACACGCGATCCTTGCGTCCCTCGCCATTTAAAAGAGCGCGCATCCAGCATCGATTCCCTGCATCTACTGCGACATACCAGAGAGGCAGAACTTAAGGTAACCACCAATGGGACCCTAATCCCTTGCTACTTTAGAATAATGATGAATGCATGTTAAACTATGTGGTCCCGACTATATATTAGTGTTGCTGCAATCTAGCAATGTTGTTTAAACTTGAATATTCAACCCTTTTACTCCAAGTAGTGTTGCTGAGTCTAATCCAAGTCCACTGACTATATGAGTCTACACAGACATACATACTATTTAATTAGATCCCATTATCCACTATGAGAATAACAAACCCCGTTTATTTATGAGATTATTTCAACCTGTGTATTTCAATCTTGTACTATAGTTGGTGATATTATCCTATTAATTGGTCATATAGAGACACATAGACGTGCACATCACCACTTAATAAGATACTAGGACCAACCAGGAGAGATAGGAAGAAACCCTGTCAATTTTCGCCATTACTTCCATTTGTGCAGCATAGTTGGTGATACCATCTTGTTCATTCCCAGAGTTCAACAAACTGGCACTTGTTTTTATATTATCTCTTAATATGTTCTGATTTTGTGTTCTATATGTATATACAAAAAATTTCTTCTATAGATTTTTCATCAATCTTGATCTCAATGCATGTATCCCATGACTTACAGAAATATGTACTATTCTGTTTTAGATTAAGACCACTGAAGAAGGCCCTGACAGGCCGAAATGTCCGGTCACCAATTGATTATGCCTGCAATTGCACTGGAACATGATCATGCGATGATTAAAATTGAAATAAGCAAAGACAAAAAATACTGTGTGCCGCAATTTTCTATCATTTGATTACGACTTGACAAGTCCTTGCTAGCACCAGCAATCAACGGTGTGCGGTGCTCCAAAATTTAACGGGTTATTTCACCTTAAAGACCAGGCCCTTTTTTGCAAATCTGACGAGTGTCACTTTATGTGGTGATAACTTTAAAACGCTTTTACTTATCCAGGCCATTCTGAGATTGTTTTTTCGTCACATATTTTACTTCATAACACTGGTAAAATGGAGTAAAAAAAAAAAAATTATTTAGAAAAAAATACCTAATTTACCAAAATTTGGGAAAAATTAGCAAATTTCCAAGTTTTAATTTCTCTACTTTTATAATACATATTAATACCTCCAAAAATAGTTAGTTTACATTCCCCATATGTCTACTTCATGTTTGGATCATTTTGGGAATGCCATTTTATTTTTTGGGGACGTTACAAGGCTTAGAAGTTTAGATGCAAATCTTGTAAATTTTCAAAAAAACACTTTTTAGGGACCAGTTCAGGTCTGAAGTCACTTTGTGAGGCTTACATAATAGAAACCACCCAAAAGTGACCCCATTCTCGAAATACACCACATATATCTATTGCCCTGACACTGCGGTTTACAGAAACACCCGATATGTGGTCGTACACCACTGTACGGCCCCACGTCAGGGCATAGAGGGAAAGGAGCCGTGTGGTTTTTGGAAGGAAGATTTCGCTGGACTGGTTTATTTACACCATGTCCCATTTGAAGCCCCCTGATGCACCCCTAGAGTAGAAACTCCCAAAAAGTGACCCCATTTTGGAAACTACGGGATAAGGTGGCAGTTTTTTTGGTACTATTTTAGGTTACATATGATTTTTGGTTGCTCTATATTACACTTTTTGTGAAGCAAAGTAACAAAAAAATAGAAATTCTGAAATTTCATCTCCATTTGCCATTGACTCTTGTGGAACACTGAAAGGGATTTTTCATAAATCTTACTTTTGATACATCACAGATTAGACATAGATTATACAAGCCTTATCTCTTGTGGAATGCAGTACACCGAATTAGCACATATCACCCTGCCAGTTGCAGGACACAATAGCAGCCTTCCTGAACAAAAGGCCATTTAACATCTCACCTCACATACAATGACAGCGAACTATGATAACCTATTAAAATTATTAGCATGTAGAGAAAAACCTGTTCAATGTAAAATAACCCTTTTCATGTATTGTATATAGCAGATACCAGCATTGTTTAACAAAGTTTCAACTGTATCTTGACAAACATGTCAACATGTCAACCCAAGGCCTGCTAAGAACTACCAGGATTGTTCCAATTGGATCTTGAGAGACCATATGCGCCCACCCCCAATAAGCCCTATAAATATATGCTGGGAAATAAAGATTTCAGATATTTAACAACCTATGTTAAGTCTGGGTTGATATTTGTCTCCTGATCAGAAGCAAACCGGAATAAACCTGCCTAAGGAAAACCGCTAACAAACACTTAAAGGGTTAACAAAGTTTGTAAAATCAGTTTTGAATACCTTGAGGGGTGTAGTTTCTTAAATGGGGTCACTTTTTGGAGTTTCTACTCTAGGGGTGCATCGGGGGGGCTTCAAATCTGACATGGTGTCAAAAAACAAGTCCAGCAAAAACTGCCTTCCAAAATCAATATGGCATTCCTTTCCTTCTGCGCCCTGCCGTGTAGCCATACAGCAGTTGTGGTCGGATCGGCTATCAGAAAGGTGAACCTAACCTATCTACAACAAGCAGTAGAGTTATGCCATAACTGCTGTGGTAGGGCAGCCTAAAGGGGGCCACCCTGATGTGAAGTTACTGTAAGATGGTGTGGGTGGGTGAAATCAGCTGAATCGGCGTTAGCCTGGGCCCACAGGTGCCTATAAATAGCCTAGTAATAAGCCAGCCTGGGCCCACAGGTACGTATGAATAGCCTTGTAATCAGCCTCCCCTCCCACAAATGCAGCAATATTTTGCTTATACTTGTGGTCGGATCGGCTATCAGAAAGGTGAACCTAACCTATCTAACCCTATCTACAACAAGCAGTAGAGTTATGCCATACCTGTTGTGGTAGGGCAGCCTAAAGGGGCCAAAGAGAGCAGACCTTAGTTTAGAGTAAATATATACATACCATTACGACACCCACTTTTAAACGCAAAAGACCTTTCACGATGAAGGTGCGGAATATACCGTATATATCACAGTGACTTCCATCTACCTTACCTCTTTGTCATGTGCACCGGCACATCGTTCTTGGAGGTGGCTAATGCTGATGCGATTGAAAGAGTGGCCGGTAACCAGAAACGATTTACTCCTATGTTGACTAACATATGAACATATTACGAGAAGGTCTGAATCCTGAGAGCTGCAGACTGAAACAAACAATGGTGAATCTGTTGGAAGGGCCTAAAATGAACTCCAACCATTCGCCAAGGGCCCTGATCGGACACCAACTGTTCCTGGTGGCAAAATACTTCACCTCTACTTATTCCCCAGGCCACACTTTTTATTTTTTTTATATATAAAAAGGACCCAAAAGTTAGAACATGGCGTATGCCGTCTTACTCTAGTAGTAGATTAAGCGAAATGTGTAAACCCACCAGGCCTGGGGAACCATAAACAGGAATACATGGCTATTTCGATTAACGAGCTAATGTTGCCTGTAATAAGGACAGAACGTACACACCATACCTGCAGTTGTGACAGGAAATAAGCTTAAGGTCGTGATGAACTATGTATGCTGCGCCTGTAGTCGTAATAGGATTTGTCGTGTCTGTGGACGTGACAGACTTCGTAAATTGCGCCTTATTACTGTACCTCCTACTGGAAGACAGACCAATACCCAGGACTTAGGCCGGACACCAACACCCTCAGCCCGAGTTTATAGATGAAGTAAGCATGCCTGGGAGAAGGTGATGTCCGCAAAGGCAGGCTTGGGATGACTGCTTATAAAGAAAACAATGATTTCTCTTTTAGACCCAACAACCTTGAAAATAAAAGACAGAGAAAAACAATAATGTGAGTGAGGCTCTAATGGCACAAGTCACGCGTGCGAGCCACCACAAGAAAAATTGTATTGCGAGCCACAGATGATCGAGCCATGCGAGCGGGTCTGAAGGCAGAAAAAGACATGGAACCTACTTGTGGTGGGACAATGCAGCCAGCCTCGAATGAGTTATGTGTGTAAAATTTAAAGGGAGAAGCCATGCGCGGGAGACTAATGGCTGAGCCATGCGTGAGGGACTCTAATGGCGAAGTCATGTGTAAAACTAAAAACAGAGAAGCCATGCGTGAGAGACTCTAATGGCGGAGCCATATGTGTAAAACTAAAACAGAGAAGCCATATGCGTGAGAGACTAATGGTGGAGTCATATGTGTAAAACTAAAACGGAGAAGCTATGGATGAGAGACTAATGACTGAGTCATATGTGTAAAACTAAAATGGAGAAGCCATGCGTGAGAGACTCTAATGGCGGAGCCATGCGTGTAAAACTAAAACGGAGAAGCCATGCGTGAGAGACTCTAATGGCGGAGTCATGCGCGAGAGACTAATGGCGGAGAAATGCGTGAGAGACTAATGGCGGAGTCATATGTGTAAACCTAAAATGGAGAAGCCATGCGTGAGAGACTAATGGCAGAGTCCTGTGTGTAAAACTTAAACGGAGAAGCCATGCGTGAGCTACTAATGGCAGATTTTTTTATTTAATTTTTTTTAAATATAAACCACTTATGCAGCACCAGTATGACTTGTGGACTCGCAACAATAAACCTAGGATGCTAACCAGCCTACAACCATATTGTACACCTAACGAACATGAAGAACGGTCATCGGGCCCCCGAAGCCATGAGGCCCCCCGAAGCCAAGAGACTGAACTGGATGACCTTACAGTGACGATAAGTAATTAAAACGTGAGCCAGACCTAATGGAAAATGCATAGACATTAGTGATCCGAACCACGTGCATAAACAAAACATTAAACCAACCGCGAAATTGAAACAGATGGGAGAAAAACAAGAGCCAGAGGCATTGCAGTTCGCTAAGAGAAGACCCTTGTCGTGACAAACTGTTTTCACAGTTGTTCATTATAGTAGGAACTTACTCCTATTGGCCCACTGACCGCTAGGGAGCTATTTGGTTAACTTGGGCAGGAGACCAATCTGAGTGAATGCGAACCAGAAGTAAAGGAGACCAGTCTACGTGAAGGACTAAAGAACACCACAAAAATTTTAATTTATTTTTTTTCCTTTTCGAAGTGAACAGAAAAGGTAGACCTATGAAATGTAACAAACCACCGAGGAAAGAAACGTAAGCCTGAAAAGAAAGCAGCTATGTTTATCAGAAGAGCAGTATCAGAGCGGTGTGTTGATTGCCCTAGTAAGAATACTGAGTAACCATAATGTAGCAATGAAAAGAAATGTAGATTTAAGTGGAAGCAGAGTATAACACATAATGTAAGAACAAGTGGGTGAATGCAGCTCTGGATGCGAGTGGTGCCTAAAAACATGGTATGGGCACAGCTCTAAGTATGAGCATGAAGAGCATTGTATAAAGCAGCCGTATGAATGCAATCTGAAAGTGAGCAGAGTATTAATGTAATGCAACAGCGGACGCATGAACGCAGCTCTAATAGTGAATGGTGTATAGGACAAAATGTAAATGCAGACACATGGACGTAGCTTTGAAGGTAACAATCCTAACCACAATCAATTGACCATTAGCGCCCAACCCCCTTCGCCCCGGAGCGCTACAAGTCACGGACCGTGTAACCAAGTCCGATCCTACCGTGAATGCCAGCACTCGCCTGGCACCTTCTGCCATTGCCCAGGCACGAACGAACCTCCACATGATGCTGCAGGAGCGTTTTTATTTTATATATATATATATATATATATATATATATATGTATATATATATACACTGCTCAAAAAAATAAAGGGAACACAAAAATAACACATCCTAGATCTGAATTAATTAAATATTCTTCTGAAATACTTTGTTCTTTTACATAGTTGAATGTGCTGACAACAAAATCACACAAAAATAAAAAAATGGAAATCAAATTTTTCAACCCATGGAGGTCTGGATTTGGAGTCACACTCAAAATTAAAGTGGAAAAACGCACTACAGGCTTATCCAACTTTGATGTAATGTCCTTAAAACTAGTCAAAATGAGGCTCAGTAGTGTGTGTGGCCTCCACGTGCCTGTATGACCTCCCTACAACGCCTGTGCATGCTCCTGATGAGGTGGCGGACGGTCTCCTGAGGGATCTCCTCCCAGACCTGGACTAAAGCATCTGCCAACTCCTGGACAGTCTGTGGTGCAACGTGACGTTGGTGGATAGAGCGAGACATGATGTCCCAGATGTGCTCAATTGGATTCAGGTCTGGGGAACGGGCGGGCCAGTCCATAGCATCAATGCCTTCGTCTTGCAGGAACTGCTGACACACTCCAGCCACATGAGGTCTAGCATTGTCTTGCATTAGGAGGAACCCAGGGCCAACCGCACCAGCATATGGTCTCACAAGGGGTCTGAGGATCTCATCTCGGTACCTAATGGCAGTCTGGCTACCTCTGGCGAGCACATGGAGGGCTGTGCGGCCCTCCAAAGAAATGCCACCCCACACCATTACTGACCCAATGCCAAACCGGTCATGCTGGAGGATGTTGCAGGCAGCAGAATGTTCTCCACGGCGTCTCCAGACTCTGTCACGTCTGTCACATGTGCTCAGTGTGAATCTGCTTTCATCTGTGAAGAGCACAGGGCGCCAGTGGCGAATTTGCCAATCTTGGTGTTCTCTGGCAAATGCCAAACGTCCTGCACGGTGTTGGGCTGTAAGCACAACCCCCACCTGTGGGGGTCGGGCCCTCATATCACCCTCATGGAGTCTGTTTCTGACCGTTTGAGCAGACACATGCACATTTGTGGCCTGCTGGAGGTCATTTTGCAGGGCTCTGGCAGTGCTCCTCCTGTTCCTCCTTGCACAAAGGCGGAGGTAGTGGTCCTGCTGCTGGGTTGTTGCCCTCCTACGGCCTCCTCCACGTCTCCTGATGTACTTGCCTGTCTCCTGGTAGTGCCTCCATGCTCTGGATATTACGCTGACAGACACAGCAAACCTTCTTGCCACAGCTCACATTGATGTGCCATCCTGGATAAGCTGCACTACCTGAGCCACTTGTGTGGGTTGTAGACTCCGTCTCATGCTACCACTAGAGTAAAAGCACCGCCAGCATTCAAAAGTGACCAAAACATCGGCCAGGAAGCATAGGAACTGAGAAGGTCACCACCTGGTCACCACCTGCAGAACCACTCCTTTATTGGGGGTGTCTTGCTAATTGCCTATAATTTCCACCTGTTATCTATCCCATTTGCACAACAGCATGTGAAATTGATTGTTACTCAGTGTTGCTTCCTAAGTGGACAGTTTGATTTCACAGAAGTGTGATTGACTTGGAGTTACATTGTGTTGTTTAAGTGTTCCCTTTATTTTTTTGAGCAGTGTATATATTTTATATCGATGGTCACCACAACAACACCTCGTATTGGCCTAAGAAAAACAAACGTGGTTGAAACATAAACCCTGATGCAACGCCAATTAATTGACATATAGTGTACCTATAAACATAGCACGGAACCGCTGACACATGCTTGCCCATAAAATAATGTTTATAGAAACGGCCGGGCAACAATCCTAACCACCATCATCCGACTATTAGCGCCCAACCCCCTTCGTCCAAGAACACTGCAAATCGCGGACCGCAGTTTGAGTCCTGTGCAGCAAGTTCCATCCTACCGTGAGCGCCAGCATTCGCATGCCACCTTTTGCTGTTTACCCAGACGTGAACGAGCTGCCACACAATGCTGCAGGGTTTTATTTTTTATTTTTTTACGACCATTCATACATGACCCTTCCAACAACTAAATTAATAAAATACCATCACTTAAACACAGCGTGCGTAGCTTGGAGACACGCGTCCCGTATGTAACAGGTATCAGAAAACATGCGACCATACTTATTCTAGGCACATGCTTACAGCAATAACAATAAGCAATAGGCCCCTAAACAGCCGGACAAAAAATATACTAACAGTCATTTGACCATTAGTGCCCAACTCTGCTTCGTCCCAGCGTATGCGCAGACCGCAATGTGGGTCTTGTGAAAACAAGTCTGATTCTACCGTGAACACCAGCACTCATTTGGCACTTTCTGAACGAGCCTTCGCACGATGCTGCTGCATTTTTTTTATTATTTTTTTTTAAATCGACCATTGATCCAGATTTACCATCACTTAAACACAGCATGCATAGCCTGAGCCAACTGCAGACACGCGTCCCGCATGTAAACCAGGTATCAGAAAACATACAACCATACTGTCACGGCTGAGGATGGGGAAAACCCTCAGCCGTGCGATGCCAGGAGATGGTAGGTCGCTACTTGGCCAGGACCACAGAATTAGGGAGCAGGTCACCTCCTATCGCATCCCTAATCTGACCCTGACTCCTAGCTGCATGAGCCGACCTTGATGGTAGGAGGGCTTATGCTCCGGAACCTCGGATCCCTACTAACCCTCCGCAGATCCCTGAGCTAGGAGCTGGGTAGACAGCCCGTTCCTCCTGGACGCGGAGAATTAGGAGTCTAAAGTGGCCAGGCTGCAAGGAGATGGGGTACATAAACAGACCTATGGATATGGCAGGAGAACAACTCTAGTTCAAACCTACCTGCCACAGCCTTGCTGACTGGATCCTGTGCTCACAAACTGATGTCCAGACCATACATAAACGGACACAGCAAACACACATACACACATGGGTCCCGTGCAAACAACTCCGATCCTACCATGAATACCAGCGCGCTCCTGAGACATTCTGCCGTCAGCCTGGGCCCACAGGTGCCTATAAATAGCCTAGTAATCAGCCAGCCTGGGCCCACAGGTACGTATGAATAGCCTTGTAATCAGCCTCCCCTCCCACAAATGCAGCAATATCTTGCTTATACTTTTGTCATGGTCTTACCTTCTTGATGTTCTCCTTCGTTTGACATGTGCTGGCGGCCATCTTGGTTTCTGGGTTTCTTGTAGCCTTCCACCCTGCGGCTCCTCCTTCCCACTGGGAGGAGCTGGATGCCTAGCTCATATATATAGGAGGTCTGTGGCTTCAGTTCCTTGCTTGGTCCTCCTGTGTTCACATGCTTCTAAGACTGCTGCTGCTTCTGGTTCCTGATCCTGGCTTCGTCTGACTACCCTGCTGGTTCCTGATCCTGGCTTCGTCTGACTACCCTGCTGGTTCCTGATCCTGGCTTCGTCTGACTACCCTTCTGGTTCCTGACCTCTGGCCTCTCAAAGACTCTGCTTCGGTTTCACCATCCGTTTGGACTTTTGCTTTACAGCTTTATTTTCAATAAAGCCTTCTTATTTTCACTTATCTCTTGTTGTACGTCTGGTTCATGGTTCCGTGACATTAGGACCAAGCCATGAATTCTGACAGTACAGGGCCATCCTCGCTACCCATGCTGGTTGCCAGACTTGATCAGCAGGATCACCTGTTGGGTCGGTTCGCTGTGGCGTTGCAAACCCTGCTTGAACGCACGGCTCAATTCGCTCCCGTTGCCGATGGGTCGGTTGCCGCTCCTACTGCCGCTCCGGTTGTTGCGCCAGAGTCTACCCCGACACCTGTTGTTGCGCCTGCGGTGTTTCGGGGTATGACCGGTTCTGCCCCTCTTCCACAGCGCTTTGGGGGAGTGCCAACTCAGTGCCGAGGTTTCCTTAACCAGGTGGGCATTTATTTAGAGTTGCTGCCACATGCCTTTCCTACTGAGAGATCAAAGGTGGGCTTCTTGATCTCGCTGCTCTCGGACAAGGCCTTGGCCTGGGCCAGCCCTTTATGGGAGAACAACAATCCGGTGGTTGCCGAGTTTTCCGGTTTTGTTGCTTCTCTTCGGAAGGTATTCGATGTGCCGGCTCGTGCTGCCTCTGCTGCGAAGCTCCTTATGTCCATCAGACAGGGTTCACGATCCGTAGCTGAATACGCCATTGAGTTTCGTACCCTGGCAGCAGAGGTGGGCTGGAATAATGAGGCTCTGGTCGCTGCTTTCTCTCATGGTCTCTCGGATGCCTTGAAGGATGAGGTTGCAGCTAAGGACCTACCAGTGGAGCTCGAGTCTCTTATTTCTTTCCTGATTTTGATTGACACCAGACTCAGGGAGAGACCTTCCTTTAAGGAGAGCCTGCGGAGGTCTTCTAACAGATTGGCGCCTACGTTTGCTGTCCCACCCGTGCCTCCCTCTCCTCCCACGCCTCCTGGGGATGACTCGTCTGGGGGTGAACCCATGCAGCTGGAGTTTGCTCGCCTGTCCGAGGGGGAGAAGGTACTCCGGAGACGCGAGGGCCGATGCATGTACTGTGGTCTCGGTGGGCATTTTCGGTTGGCATGTCCGAACCGTCCGGGAAACGCTCGCACCTGAGATCCTGTCGGGGGCAGATCTTGGGTGGAGTCTCCTCGTCCCCGGTTTCCCGTGTTGACAAACCACTGATCACTGTTGTCCTCTCCTGGGTCGGGGGCTCGGTGACAACCCAGGCGTTGGTGGACTCTGGTGCTGGTGGTTTGTTCATTGATAGTGTGTTCGCTGCCGCCAATTCCATTCCTCTGCAGGCTCGAGGTGCCCCACTGGCTCTTGAGGCGATAGACGGCAGACCCCTTCTGCCGCCACACGTGACTCATGAGACCCTTCCAGTGGGGATAGCCATTGGTGCCGTTCACAGAGAGTCGGTCTGCCTCCAGGTTATCTCGTCTCCACACTACTCGGTGGTCTTGGGGTACCCCTGGCTCCAGAAGCATAATCCGACTTTCGATTGGAGATCGGCCGAGATCCTCTCGTGGTCACCGCAGTGTGGGGCAAGTTGCATCCATGGGTCTGTCAAGTTGCTGTGTACTTCCTCGGACTCTCTGTTGCCTCCTGAATACGAGGAGTACCGGGATGTATTCGATAAGGTGCGCGCGGTTGCCCTACCTCTTCACCGCCCATACGATTGTGCCATAGAGTTACAACCTGGTGCCGTTCCTCCTCGTGGCAAAGTCTATCCACTGTCGGTAGCGGAGAACGAGGCCATGGAGGAGTACGTGAGGGAGGCGCTTTCACGCGGACACATTCGCAAATCCTCGTCCCCGGCAGGGGCTGGATTTTTCTTTGTGAAAAAGAAGGGCGGTGAGTTGAGGCCTTGCATCGATTACAGGGGTCTCAATCGCATCACGATCAAGAACGCTTACCCGATACCCTTGATTTCCGAGCTGTTCGATCGCCTTAAAGGGGCCACGGTCTTTACCAAACTCGACCTGAGGGCGGCATATAACCTGGTAAGGATCAAGGCGGGCGATGAGTGGAAGACCGCGTTTAACACCAGGACCGGTCATTATGAATCCTTGGTTATGCCCTTTGGGTTGTGCAATGCGCCCGCAGTCTTTCAGGAATTCATCAACGATGTTTTCCGTGACCTGTTGCAGCAGTGTGTGGTGGTCTATTTGGATGACATCTTGGTATATTCTGAATCCATAGAGGCCCACATTCTGGATGTCAGACGAGTGTTGCAACGGTTACGAGAGAACAAGCTGTTCGGTAAGCTTGAGAAATGCGAATTTCACCGATCCCAGGTAACCTTCTTAGGTTACATCATTTCCGCTGAGGGGTTCTCCATGGATCCTGAGAAGGTTTCGGCTGTCTTACAGTGGCCCCAGCCCAGTGGTCTTCGTTCCCTGCAGCGCTTTTTGGGCTTCGCCAATTATTATCGGAAGTTCATCAGGGACTTTTCCATGCTGGCCAAGCCTCTCACGGATCTGACCAGGAAGGGCAGTAATTCCCAGGTCTGGCCGCCCGAGGCCATCCGAGCTTTTGAGGCCCTAAAGTCCGCTTTTGTGTCGGCTCCGATTCTGTCGCATCCCAACCCTGGGTTGCCCTTTGTCCTCGAGGTGGATGCGTCTGAGACGGGAGTAGGCGCCCTTCTGTCTCAGCGTAGAACACCAGAGGGTCCTCTGCTTCCTTGTGGGTTTTACTCCCGGAAACTGTCTTCCGCGGAGTGCAACTATCAGATTGGTGACAGGGAGTTATTGGCCATCGTGCAGGCCCTTAAAGAATGGAGGCACTTGCTCGAGGGTTCGGTGGTTCCGGTTCTCATCCTGACGGACCATAAGAATCTGACCTACCTTTCTGAGGCCAAGAGATTGACACCACGTCAGGCCAGATGGGCTCTGTTCTTGTCACGTTTTAATTACGTGGTCTCCTACCTACCCGGTTCCAAGAACATCAGGGCGGATGCCCTATCACGGCAGTACTCCGAGCTGTCCAGGGAGGAGTCGATTCCGACTTCGGTCATACCTCCAAATCAGATCCTGGCCGCCATTCGCACCAGCCTGACCTCTCCCCTGGGTGAGCAGATTTTGGCGGCTCAATCTGGTGCTCCCTCTGGGAGACCCAACGGCAGATGTTTTGTGCCTGAGGAGTTGCGCACTCGGTTGTTGCGAACCTACCATAACTCCAAGACCGCGGGGCATCCTGGAAAGAATCAGCTGTCCTGGGCTGTTTCACGTCTGTTCTGGTGGCCTTCCCTACGTTCCGACATCGCCGCATATGTAGCGGCATGCTCCGTTTGTGCCCAGAGTAAGTCCCCTCGGCACCTTCCGTTGGGCCTTCTGCAACCCATAGCCACCGGGGAGCACCCATGGTCACACCTGGGGATGGATTTCATTGTGGACCTCCCTGCATCCCGAGGCCATACGGTCATTCTCATGATTGTGGATCGGTTTTCCAAAATGTGCCACTGTGTTCCTCTCAAGAAGTTACCCTCTGCACAAGAGTTGGCCACGATTTTTGCCAGGGAGGTCTTCCGGTTGCACGGTTTGCCCAAGGAGATTGTGTCGGATCGGGGGAGTCAGTTTGTGTCCAGGTTCTGGCGCGCCTTTTGCTCCCAGTTGGGGATTAATCTCTCCTTCTCCTCGGCCTACCACCCTCAGTCCAATGGGGCCGCAGAACGATCCAATCAGGCCTTGGAGCAATTCCTTCGTTGCTATGTCTCCGATCACCAAGACAATTGGGTTGACCTCCTGCCTTGGGCTGAGTTTGCCAGGAACACGGCGGTGAACTCTTCCTCTGGGACGTCTCCCTTCATGGCCAATTATGGGTTCCAACCTGCCGTGTTACCGGAGGTATTCTCTCCCCAGGATATTCCGGCTGTGGAGGATCACCTTTCCGTCCTACGTGCTTCTTGGGTACAGATCCAGAAGTCCCTTGAGGCCTCTGCGCAGCGCCAGAGACTCCAGGCTGATCGCAGACGAGCGCCTGCTCCTTCCTACCAGGTCGGAGACCGTGTATGGTTGTCCACCCGCAACCTCAACCTTCGAGTGCCCACTCCCAAGCTGGCGCCTCGCTTTGTTGGTCCCTTCCGAGTGCTTCGCAGGGTAAACCCGGTAGCCTATGCCCTTGCGCTTCCTCCTGGCATGCGGATCTCTAACGTGTTTCATGTCTCCCTGTTGAAGCCACTGGTGTGTAATCGTTTCACTTCCTCGGTTCCTCGGCCTCGTCCGGTCCGAGTGGGCAATCGTGAGGAGTATGAGGTGAGCAATATCCTGGACTCACGCCTGGTCCGCGGTCGGGTGCAGTTTTTGGTCCATTGGCGTGGTTATGGTCCAGAGGAGCGTTCCTGGGTTCCCTCCGCAGATGTCCATGCTCCTGCCTTGCTCCGAGCCTTCCACGCACGCTTCCCTCAGAAACCGTTTTTTGCTCCGCGGAGGAGGGGCCCTTGAGGGGGAGGTACTGTCATGGTCTTACCTTCTTGCTGTTCTCCTTCGTTTGACATGTGCTGGCGGCCATTTTGGTTTCTGGGTTTCTTGTAGCCTTCCACCCTGCGGCTCCTCCTTCCCACTGGGAGGAGCTGGATGCCTAGCTCATATATATAGGAGGTCTGTGGCTTCAGTTCCTTGCTTGGTCCTCCTGTGTTCACATGCTTCTAAGACTGCTGCTGCTTCTGGTTCCTGATCCTGGCTTCGTCTGACTACCCTGCTGGTTCCTGATCCTGGCTTCGTCTGACTACCCTGCTGGTTCCTGATCCTGGCTTCGTCTGACTACCCTTCTGGTTCCTGACCTCTGGCCTCTCAAAGACTCTGCTTCGGTTTCACCATCCGTTTGGACTTTTGCTTTACAGCTTTATTTTCAATAAAGCCTTCTTATTTTCACTTATCTCTTGTTGTATGTCTGGTTCATGGTTCCGTGACAACTTTACGACCACATATGGGGTGTTTCTGTAAACTAAAGAATCAGGGCAATAAATATAGAGTTTTGTTTGGCTGTTAACCCTTGCTTTGTAACGGGAAAAAAATTATTAAAATAGAAAATTTGAGAGCTCTTTTGTGCGAGGCATCATTCACATCAGGCAATGCTTCATGTGAAAAGCAAACCCAGAACTTGTGTGTGTTTTTTATACGGCAGGGCAGCTGTAACCAACACCTCCAATCTCATCTCATTGATTGGACTCCAGTTTGCTGACACCTCACTCCAATTAGCTCTTGTAGATGTCATTAGTCTAAAGGTTCACATACTTTTTCCACCTGCACTGTGAATGTTTACATGGTGTGTTCAATAAAAACATGGTAACATTTAATTTTTTGTGTGTTATTAGTTTAAGCAGACTGTGATTGTCTATTGTTGTGACTTAGATGAAGATCAGATCACATTTTATGACCAATTTGTGCAGAAATCCATATCATTCCAAAGGGTTCACATAATTTTTCTTGCAACTGTATCTGTTCTCCACATAAAAACACTGCATTTCCTGGCATCTACCACTAGAGGGAGCTTGATTACAGCTTCCATTGATTTCCAAGGTAACTGCATGTAACAATGCAATGAGCTCCCCCTAGTGGTGGCTGCAGGCATTTTTATCATGTACCAAGCAGGAGATTAAGAGCCATAAGGAGGAGATTTATCAATGTATTTATGGACGTGGTCTTGAGTAAATGCATTGAGAAACATGACATTTTTATAAAGTACCTGTTCCATTTTGTGCAACAAAACAATCAGGTAAAATAGTTGAGTGTGACTCTTTTCTACTGCATGTTTGGTGCAAAGGACTAAACCTATTGTGTGTAGGCCTAAGAACAAGAAGAATAGCTAGAATCATGGATATGATTCTTTTGCAGTGAAAACATTCAGCAGTTCACGTAGTTGCTGCATATTTCGTTAAAACATATTATACAGTTACAAATATGTTTAAATATAGGGTGATATGCAGAAATCACAAGGCCATATAGAAAAATATTTAATTCATCTTTTAATTGTGCCGTCATTCAACCATTGTATTTTTACATCCATAATACTGTGCCGATTAGGGGAGCTCTTCCATCACTATTGTCAACTAATCTGGATTTAAATTCTAACTAAATGGGAGCTGCAGAAATCTGTATATGGTGAGGATGCAAATGTTAACAGAGTGTTTCCCCTGTGACCCACTTCTATCTTCAGAACTGGGCTCCAGAAGTAAACTGAGAACAGTGGTGCTGGTGATGCCACCCGCTATCATTTCTCTAGGAGTTCCAAAAATAGACGAGCCCTGTCTTTGTTATTTCCGACAGTCCCATTGAAGTGAATGGAGCAGTGGCCACGCTTATGCGGTGTGCTCTGCATTCATTTTTATGGGATTTCTGAAAATAGCCAGGCATGCTCACTCAGCTACTTTTGGAATTCCCACAGAAGTGAATGGAGAGCACGCTGCACATGGTTCATGTACTCCTGTGTATAGTCACTTAAGAGTCCTTCAAACAATTTTCCCACAATGGAATTTAGACTTATTGGTCTATAATTACCTGGGAAAGACCTTAAAGGGGTTTTCCCATCTCAGACAATGGGGTTATATCGCCCCCATTGTCTTAAAGGATATGACCCCATTAAAGGATATGCCCCCATTGTCTTAAAGGTGCGGGTCCCACCTCTGGAATCCGCACCTACACTCAGTATGGAGGCCGGAAAATCAAGGAGGGCGCACTGCGTATGAGGAGTCGCCCTCTCTTCATTTTTTATGGCGCCGCCCCATAGAAATGAATAGGAGTGGTGGCCGTGCAAGCGCAGTGTGCTCCCATTCAATACTATGGGGAGAGTGCTTGGTGGTTGCTGGACCCCGGAAAACCCGGGGACCTTCAGCCACCACCTTCACCGCTCTGTTCTCTGTTAGGTGCAGGCCCCCATTGCCTCAGATGGCAATACCCATTTAAGCCCTTTTTGAATATGAACACCAAATTTGCCTTGTACCAGTTGCTTGGCACTGACTGTATCAATCTCTAGAAAATCTCTAAAAATTAGGGCTCGTGTACACGAGCGTAAGCATTGAGTACCCATGCTGCGGACTGCAAATAGCGGTCTATAATGCACCGACATCGGCTGTGTGCTCTCCATTAGAGGATGGGGACCCATTGACTTGAATCGGTCCGCAAGATACGGCAAAAGATAGGATATGTCTTATCTTTTGAGGTGCAGTGGCACAGACCCGAAATCCCTCAGAAGCACTTTGTAGTGCTTCCATGGGCTTCCAATCCATGCCTCCACTCCGCAAAAGATAGGTGAAGTCCTATCTTCAGTCGTATGTTGCGAATTGCGGACCTATTCAATTCAATGGGTCCGCATCCACACCACGGAGTGCACACGGCCAGTGCCCGTATATATTGTGGGCCTGCCATTTACAGTCCACAGTACGGGAATTGATCCCTTATGCTCATGGGCATGAGCCCTTATGAACATAGGCACAGCAATAACTGAACTGAGTTCTTTAAGAACTCTTGAATGTAATTCATTTATACCCGTAGCCTTGTTTACATCCTATTTACTTTATTTGCATCCACCCATTTGAGTGTATAACTGGATGTATTAACAGCGCTGGCACCACCTACATCAGCTCCTCTCTCTTCTTTTGTATATTCAGAGCCCAAAAAAACCCCAAAAAGATTAGCAGTTCTGCTTTTTCTTTATCCCCAATGAGCATCTCCCCGTTAGCTTTGTTTAAGGGACCTACCTACTCTGACCTTGTTTTTTTTTAGCATTTATATATTTAAAAGCATTTGTTTTGCTCTTTGGCCACCTGCCATTTATTTTGTATTTTATCAGATTTTTATTTTACAGATTTTATTAAGCCCTTTGTAAGACTACAGCTGACCCCTCTTTAGTAGAGTTGAGCGGACACCTGGATGTTCGGGTTCGACGAGTTCGGCCGAACTTGAAAAAAAAGTTTGGGTTCGGAACCGAACTTGACCCCGAACTTTTGGGCACTAAAATGGCTCTAAAATAGTCCTGGAAAAGGCTAGAGGGCTGCAAAAGGCATCAAAATGTGCTTAAGAGCATGGCAACTGTTCTGCAAACAAATGTGGAAAGGGAAATGACTTAAAAAAACATAAAATACAGAAAAATGTAAAATAACAATCTGGATCTAGGAGTAGGAGGTTGAAGAGGCGGTGGATGGGTGGATGTGGCGGTGTAGGTTGACTTGGCGGTGTAGGTGGAAGCGGCGGTGAAGGAGGAATAGGTAGCCAACACTGATTTGTGTTATTTTTTATTTTTACATTGGGGTATCCCCCAAAATATTGGGACATATAACAAAATAAAACAGAGAATAAGTGCACTTGAGTACAAGAATGGATGGTTGAGGCGGTATAAATGTCTATTCTGCACAAGGTACGGACAAGTCCTGTGGGATCCATGCCTGGTTCATTTTAATAAACGTAAGCTTGTCCACATTGGCTGTGGCCTGTGATAATGCTCTCTGCCGTGCTAAACACACGTTCACACTATACACTGGCTGCAGGGCAGGTCAGCACCTCCAAGGCTGACAAAGGTTTTCCACATTTGGGCCATGCTAACCCTGCCTTCTCAGGTGCTGGCGGTGCCCTAGCTGCGTTGGCGACCTCTTCCTCCTCCTCTGCCTTCGCCTTGTGCTTCCACTGTGCCCCCGCTGTCAGGTGGGAATGCCGACATAAGCGTGCGCTTAGAGTCGCGCATCTTCCGATCAGTAACAGATGCTTTCACTAAATTTAGTTCCCTGTCAGCAATGCAGAGCAGGGGTTCATTCACGGCAAAAGGGGGTTCATGTCACCCAGCAATACAACAGAGGATTTGGAGAGATTTAGGCCTCTGTCACCCAGGCACAGCAGGGGTTAATTCACGGCAAAAGGGGGTTCATGTCACCCAGCAATAGAACAGAGTATTTTGAGAGATTTAGGCCCCTGTCACCCAGGCACAGCAGGGGTTCATTCACGGCAAAAGTGGGTTCTTGTCACCCAGCAATAGAAAAGAGTATTTTGAGAGATTTAGGCCCCTGTCACCCAGGCACAGCAGGGGTTCATTCACGGCAAAAGGGGGTTCATGTCACCCAGCAATAGAACAGAGGATTTTGAGAGATTTAGGCTAATGTCACCCAGGCACAGCAGGGGTTCATTCACGGCAAAAGGGGGTTCATGTCACCCAGCAATAGAACAGAGGATTTTGAGAGAACGAGGCCCCTGTCACCCAGGCACAGCAGGGGTTTGTATACACCAAAAATGGTAAAATGTCACCCGACAATTGAAAATAAGATTTTTTTCAATTTAGGGCACTAAAATTGGCACTTTTTTGCATTAAAATTGCTCTAAAATAGTCCTTGAAAAGGCTAGAGGGATGTAAAAGGCAGTAAAATGTGCTTAAGAGCATGGCAACTGCTCTGCAAACAAATGTGGATAGGGAAATAACTTAAAATGAAATAAAATAACAAAAAATTAATAATTATTAACCTGCAACTCAGAGAAAGAGGTGGATATGGAGTCGGAGGTTGAGGAGGCGGTGAATGTGGTGTTGTAGGTGGAGGCAGCAATGGAGGAGGAGGAGGTAGCCAACAATGTTTTTTTTATTTTTTTTATTGGGGTAGGTAGCCCCCAAAATATTGGGACAAATAAAAAAAAAGAAAACAAAGAATCATTGCACTTGACTTGAGTACAAGAATGTATGTTTGATGGTGGTATAAATGTCTATTCTGCACAAGGTACAGACAAGTCTTGTGGGATCCAAGCCTGGTTCATTTCAATGAACGTGAGCTTGTCCACATAGGCTGTGGACAGGCGGCTGCGTCTGTCTGTAATGACGCTTCCTGCCGTGCTAAATACACGTTCAGAGAGTACACTGGCTGCAGGGCAGGCCAGCACCTCCAAGACATACAGGGCAAGCTCTGGCCATGTGGACAATTTGGAGACCCAGAGGTTGAATGGGGCAGAACCATCAGTCAGTACGTGTAGGCGTGTGCACAGGTACTGTTCCACCATGTTGTTCAAATGCTGCATCCTGCTAACACACTCCATATCAGCAGTTTGGGCCGGTTGTTGCGGCGAGGTGACAAAGCTTTTCCACATGTCGGCCATGCTAACCCTGCCTTCTGAGGTGCTGGCGCTGACACAGCTGCGTTGGCGACCTCTTCCTCCTCCCCTGCCTTCGCCTTGTGCTTTCACTTGTTCCCCGGCGTCAGTCAGGAATGCTCTCAGGAGAGCGTCTACCAGCGTGCGCCTGTAGTCGCGCATCTTCCGATCACGCTTCAGTGAGGGAATTAAGGACGGCACATTGTAACGGGGATCCAGCAGGGTGGACACCCAGTAGTCAGCACAAGTTAAAATGTGGGCAACTCTGTAGTCGTTGCGCAGGCACTGCAGCATGTAGTCGCTCATGTGTGCCAGGCTGCCCAGAGGTAAGGACAAGCTGTCCTCTGTGGAAGGCGTATCGTCTGCATCCTCCATATCCCCCCAGCCACGCACCAGTGATGGGCCCGAGCTGCGTTGGATGCCACCCCGCTGTGAACATGCTTCATCCCCATCCTCCTCCTCGTCCTCCAGTAGTGGGCCCTGGGTGGCCAAATTTGTACCTGGCCTCTGCTGTTGCAAAAATCCTCTTTCTGAGCCACTTCTAAAAGACTGGCCTGAAAGAGTTAGAGATGACCCCTCATCCTCCTCCTCGTCCTGGGCCACATCTTCTTCCATCATCGCCCTAAGTGTTTTCTTAGGACGATCCTCGCCACTGGCCATGTTGGTGGAGTCCTAGAAACAGCGCAACAGGGCACACAGGTCTCGCATGGAGGCCCAATCATTGGTGGTGAAGTGGTGCTGTTCCGCAGTGCGACTCACCCGTGCGTGCTGCAGCTAAAACTCCACTATGGCCTGCTGCTGCTTGCACAGTCTCTCCAGCATGTGCAAGATGGAGTTCCACCTGGTGGGCACGTCGCATATGAGGCGGTGAGGGGGAAGGCAAAAGTTACTCTGTAGAGCAGACAGCCGAGTGGCGGCAGGATGAGAACGCCGGAAGCGCGCACAGACGGCCCGCACTTTATGCAGCAGCTCAGACATGTCGGGGTAGTTGTGAATGAGTTTCTGCACCACCAAATTGAGCACATGCGCCAGGCAAGGGATGTGCATCAAACCGGCTAGTCCCAGAGCTGCAACGAAATTTCACCCATTATCGCACACCACCAGGCCGGGCTTGAGGCTCACTGGCAGCAACCACCCGTCGGTCTGTTGTTCTATACCCTGCCACAACTCCTGCGCGGTGTGGGGCCTGTCCCCCAAACACATTAGTTTCAGAATGGCCTGCTGACGTTTACCCCTGGCTGTGCTGAAGTTGGTGGTGAAGGTCTGTCGCTGACCGGATGAGAAGGTGGTAGAAGAGGAGGAGGAAGCCGAGTAGGAAGAGGAGGCAACAGGAGGCAAAGAATGATGCCCTATGATCCTTGGCGGTGGAAGGACGTGCGCCAAACAGCTCTCCGCCTGGGGCCCAGCCGCCACTACATTTACCCAGTGTGCAGTTAGGGAGATATAGCTTCCCTGGCCGTGCTTACTGGTCCACGTATCTGTGGTTAGGTGGACCTTGCCACAGATGGCGTTGCGCAGTGCACACTTGATTTTATCCGATACTTGGTTGTGCAGGGAGGGCACGGCCCTCCTGGAGAAGTAGTGGCGGCTGGGAACGACGTACTGTGGGACAGCAAGCGACATGAGCTGTTTGAAGCTGTACGTCTCCACCAACCTGAATGACAGCATTTCAAAGGCCAGCAGTTTAGAAATGCTGGCATTCAGGGCCAGGGATAGAGGGTGGCTAGGTGGGAATTTATGCTTTCTCTCAAAGGTTTGTGAGATGGAGAGCTGAATGCTTCCGTGTGACATGGTGGAGATGCTTAGTGACGGAGGTGGTGTTGTTGGTGGCACATCCTCTGTTTGATGGGCGGCAGGTGCCAACGTTCCTCCAGAGGCAGAGGAAGAGGCCGAGGCAGCAGCAGAAGAGGGAGCAGGAGGGGTCTGACCCCTTTCTTGGTTTTGAAAGTGCTTACTCCCCTGCAGCCCGTGTCTCGCATGTAGATGCCTGGTCATGCAGGTTGTGCTAAGGTTCAGAACGTCAATGCCTCGTTACAGGCTCTGATGGCACAGCGTGCAAACCACTCGGGTCTTGTCGTCAGCACAATGTGTGAAGAAGTGCCATGCCAGGGAACTTCTTGAAGCTGCCTTTGGTGTGCTCGGTTCCTGGTGACGGTGGCCAGTAGCAGGCGAACTGTTTTGGCGACGGCTGCTCTGCTTTTGCCCCCTGCTCCCGCTTTTGCTACGCTGTTGGCTCGGTCTCACCACTGCCTCTTCCTCCGAACTCTGAAAGTCAGTGGCACGGTCTTCATTCCATGTGGGGTCTAGGACCTCATCTTCCCCTGCATCGTCTTCCACCCAGTCTTCCTCCCTGACCTCCTTTTCGGTCTGCACACTGCAGAAAGACGCAGCAGTTGGCACCTGTGTTTCGTCATCATCAGAGACGTGCTGAGGTGGTATTCCCATGTCCTCATCAGGAAACATAAGTGGTTGTGCGTCAGTGCATTCTATGTCTTCCACCCCTGGGGAAGGGCTAGGTGGATGCCCTTGGGAAACCCTGCCAGCAGAGTCTTCAAACAGCATAAGAGACTGCTGCATGACTTGAGGCTCAGACATGTTCCCCGATATGCACGGGGGTGATGTGACAGACTGATGGGCATGGGGTTCAGGCGCCACCTGTGCGCTTTCTGCAGAAGACTGGGTGGGAGATAATGTGAACGTGCTGGATCCACTGTCGGCCACCCAATTGACTAGCGCCTGTACTTGCTCAGATCTTACCATCCTTAGAACGGCATTAGGCCCGACCAAATATCGCTGTAGATTCTGGCGGCTACTGGGACCTGAGGTAGTAGGTTCAGTAGGACGTGGAGCTGTGGCAGAACGGCCACGTCCTCTCCCTGCACCAGAGGCTCCACCAACACCACGACCATGACCCGTCCCTTATTAGATGTTTGCCTCATAGTTAGCATTTACAAAGCAAAGTAAAAAGTGGTTAAGTCTTTTAAAAATAATTAACCGCCAATAAAAACCCTGATGTAGGGTATTGCACAAAAGTTGTTTTTTTTTATTCTATATGACAGCGGTATTTGTGGCCTAAACGTGACACTCACTTATGCACGTCTTATCCCAGATGTGCAGTATATCAGAGGGTTTTTTCACCCCAGTAACCAAAAAGCCGTATTTCTGGCCTAAATGTGACAGTCACTTATGCATGACTGATTCCAGATGTGCAGTATATTAGAGGATTTTTTCACCCCAGTAAGCAAAAGCCGTATTTCTGGCCTAAATGTGACAATCACTTATGCACGTGTAATTCCAGATGTGCAGTATATAAGAGGCTTTTTTCACCCTAGTATGCCAAAGCCATATTTCTGGCCTAAATGTGACAATCACTTATGCACGTGTAATCCCAGATGTGCAGTATATTAGAGGGTTTTTTCACCCCAGTAACCAAAAAGCTGTATTTATGGCCTAAATGTGACAGTCACTTATGCACGTGTAATCTCAGATGTGCAGTATATCAGAGGCTTTTTTCACCACAGTATGCCAATGCCGTTTTTCTGGCCTAAATGTGACAGTCACTTATGCTTGTCTAATCCTAGATGTGCAGTATATTAAAAGGTTTTTTCACCCCAGTAACCAAAAAGCTATATTTCTGGCCTAAATGTGACAGTCACTTATGCTTGTCTAATCCTAGATGTGCAGTATATTAGAGGGTTTTTTCACACCAGTAACCAAAAAGCTGTATTTCTGGCCTAAATCTGACACTCAATTATGCACGTCTTATCCCAGATGTGCAATATATTAGAGGGTTTTTTCACCACAGTATGCCTAAGCCGTATTTCTGGCCTAAATGTGACAGTCACTTATGCACGTGTAATCTCAGATGTGCAGTATATCAGAGGCTTTTTTCACCCCAGTAACCAAAAAGCCGTATTTCTGGCCTAAATGTGACAGTCACTTATGCTTCTCTAATCCCAGATGTGCAGTATATTAGAGTGTTTTTTCACCCCAGTAACCAAAAAGCCGTATTTCTGGCCTAAATGTGACACTCACTTATGCACGTCTTATCCCAGATGTGCAGTATATTAGAGGGTTTTTTCACCCCAGTAACCAAAAAGCCATATTTCTGGCCTAAATGTGACAATCACTTATGCACGTGTAATCCCAGATGTACAGTATATCAGAGGCTTTTTTCACCCCAGTTTGCCAAAGCCGTATTTTTGGCCTAAATGTGACAATCACTTATGCACGTGTAATCCCAGATGTGCACTATATTTAACAGATGTATTTTTTTAACCCCATTAAGCAAAAAGCTGTATTTCTGGACTTGCAGACATGCAGATAGCCTGTGCTATAGCACTATCGTTGCTTAAAATGGCTGCCGATTATGTATTGATATTGACTAACTGAAGAAATTTTTTTTCGTTTTCAGTAGTAGTTGGCTCAGGGCAAGCTTAAAAAAATTGTGCACTGCACCCACTAAACACATTTGCTGTAGATCGCTGAGTACAAAAAACAGTTCTTGATAAGATTTCTCCCTGATCTCTCCCTCACAGCAGCTGCAGCCTCTCCCTACACTAATCTGAGTAGAGTGACGGGCGGCACTACGTGACTCCAGCTTAAATAGAGGCTGGGTCACATGCTGAAGTTGGCCAATCACAGTCATGCCAATAGTAGGCATGGCTGTGATAACTTTTTGGGGCAAGTAGTATGACGCTTGTTGATTGGCTGCTTTGCAGCCTTTCAAAAAGCGCCATAAAAATCGCCAAACACCAAACCCGAACCCGATCTTTTATGTAAATGTTCGGGTTCGGGTCCGGGTGCCGAAAACCCTAAAGTTCGGTACGAACCCGAACTTTACAGTTCGGATTCGACTCTACTCTTTTTCAATGATTGACCTTTTAACAGAGGCTGTAAGCCATGTGGGGTTAAATTTTTGTTGTTTATACTTGTAACATACTGGGATACAGTTTGCAGTCTAACTACAGTACCGAAAGTAGATTTAAAGTTCACCCATTAATCCTCTGTATTATTGTGTGACCGTAGATGCTCCTATGTCCTAAAGGGCTGCCTTCAATTAAGGGAGATTGAGATTTTTTAAATTGTTTGTTTTTGCATCTTTTAGCCAGTCTGTTTTTCTACAGTTCAGAGGAAATATACTTGTGATCACTATTCCCAAGTGTTTTACATTATCATCACTCTACCCACTTGTGTAGCCTACTCTGTTTGCTTATACAGCTCAACTTATGTCTCTTCCGTGATATTAGAGGGGGTCTATAGATTACACCAATTATTATTTTTTATTGTTTCTTTCTCCTTGTAATTCCACCCATAAGGTTTCAGCATCCTTACCATTCTTAGCCACAATCGCCTCTTTTACATTTGTTTTCATATCACTCCTAACAAATGCAGCAAGCCCCTGAGGAACTGGCGCAGAGAATGAGATTAGTAGTGGCACTTATGAGATGTTTTGCCAAAGTCTACTTTCTCAGGCCGTTGCTCTGTAGGGAATCGGTGCAGAGCAAAGGTGGTTTGAAGAATCAGGCCAGAAGTAAAAGTATAAAAGTCTCTCTTTACTTAATGCAACATATAACTTGTTGTACATACAGCAGAAGTAGGTACAAAGTGCAATTTCTGTCACCAGATGATAAGGTATGGTTGCTGGATAAGTGGCCATTAAATTACACTTAGATGTGTTGTGTTGCTGATGTCTCTCATAATTCTGGCAGTAGTATCATAGTAACATAGTAACATAGTTTACAAGGCTGAAAAAAGACATCTGCCCATCCAGTTCAGCCTGTTATCTGGCAAGTATGCTGGCACTTATAGATTTAGTTGTCCAGTGTGTAATGCATGCTTGAAGTTAGTCTGTTATCTAGGTAATGGGTGTCCAAACTGTATTCCCTTACCTGCAGAAGAGTCTGTAAATCTGAGATTTCTGGTTACTCGGATGTCTGAGCACACTATAGTGTAGTGGAGTAGTGGTCTCACAGAAAATCTGGATAAGGTCCTTTGGAGTAGAAGCTTTAGCATGTGCTTCCTTCCTCCACATTATCTTGATAGAACTCCCCCTCCTGGACCAGCCCAATCCTATTAAGAGGCGAGGAACAGGGTGGTTAACCCTATCCCTGCCAACCATACCTCATGCTGGTGTACATAACATAAATATCATGGTAAAACCTTAACAAATAAAAGAATTGCAGATAACCCCAGACACATTGTACCCCCTTTCCTATTGGCCCTGTGTAAAAACCTAAAGACCAACAACCCACTCATGTGAAGAGTCTAGCCATGTCTCAACCATACCAACTACATCAATGTGTTACTTAGCACAATGGACTTAAATTCACCCATTTTGCCTGCTAGGCTTCTGGTATTTGTGAACATCCATTTCAAGTGCTATTTCATTTTCGGCAATTTGTTTATTTTGAGGGTATATTGGTCTTCAAAGTTAGTTTGTAGCTAGAGATGAGCGAATTTAAAAAAAAAATAAAAATTCATCCGGTTCACAGGATTTTTTGAAAAAATTTGGTTCAATCCGGATTTATTCGCGCCGAATTGTGTTAAAAAATTGCTATTTCCTGGCTGCAGAGAGCATTTATAGTGGTGTAGAACACTGTGCCTTGCAGTAACATGCATAGGGAGTCTGCTGTGGTAGTAAAATAATACTGTGAGTCAGTATGACATGCAGATGACAGGCGTCGCTATTAGAATCACTGCACACTTCACTTATTTGGGCAGTCACGCTGCCAAAACGGACCAAATAACTCAAGTATGAACTCAGCCTTACAGGTTGATGTTAGCGTCAAGAAGAAGCACACTCCTTTTACACCCTCGTCAGCTGATTCCACATAGATGTCTACAGAACCTGTTTTATTAAACGCGTATACAAGTAGAGCCCCCCGGACAGAGTGGAGAGGGTGTCAGCAGTAAGTTTGTGTTGACATCACTGATTATTTTGCCCTTCCTCTGATCTGTGAGAACTATAACCCCCAAAAAACTGATCCTGTGTGTGGAGCATCCGCCTTCACTCGGTCAGCATTTGGTCAGTAATCCATCAGTATTGCTAAAGCCCAAAAAAACAGGAGTGGATCCAAAACAGAGATGACACGTGAATGTAATATTTGCACGTCTTCTGTGTTTTGTACCCACTCCTGCCTTTGGCTACCAAATCATAAGCCAATTCTGATGCAAATTAGGGACCATGTCATGCAGGCCTTACAGCTGTTACATAGACAGGATCCGTTGTGCGTCTCATTTTTCCTTCCTTCTGACAGTTCAGAAGGGTCAAATAAATGATGATGTCAGCCAGGCTGAAAGGCAAAATAGTGGCCCAGTCATGAAGTAGGGAGGGTGGGAACAGCATGAGAAGTCCACAGAGTGGTCCCATGACATAGTGGTGAGGTGGAAGCAGCATGAGGAGACCACAGAGTGGCCCAATGACAGTGTGGAGGTGCCGGCAGCATCAGGAGACCACAGAGTGACCCGGTGACATAGTGTAGATGTGTAAAAAAGAGGAATATGCACTCCTATGTTTTTTGGTGAGGTGCTGTAGTATACGGGTCTATGCCCATAGATACTTGTATAGAGAAAACTATGCACTCTCTATATGAAGAATGCAAAGTGGATTTTTTATTGTAGTACACTCCAAAATTTTGAAAAATGTGCAAAAAATGAAAATAGAGAAATTGGAAGTAGATTTACAGTTGATTGCCTGGAACTATCGATGTAGCATAAAAAGAGATTGTGAATATCTAGAGGTTATTACTAAGTATAATGTTATTACGTAACCTGTATTCAGTAGTCATTATCTGTAACCAGTGTAGGTACATAGGTATATATTCAGAATCACGTTACAAAATGCTAGCTGCCAGTTATTATTATTATTTATTATTAAAGCGCCATTCATTCCATAGCGCTGTACATATGATAAGGGGTGCACATACATAATACAGACAATTGCACTAATCATAAACAAGACGAGTTACAGACTGGTACAGAAGGAGAGAGGGCCCTGCCCGTGAGGGCTTACAATCTACATGGTGCGGGTGAAGTTGGTCATGGTGGTATAGAGGCAGCAGGGTCACTGGTTGTAGGCTTGTCTGAAGAGGTGGGTTTTCATTTTTTTTTTTTAAGGATTCCACTGTAGGTTAGAGTCTGATATGTTGGGGTAGCGAGTTCCAGAGTATGGGGGATGCGCGGGAGAAATCTTGGAGGCGATTGAGGGAAGAGTGTATCTGGAAAGTAGCTCAGAGATGTAGGGAGGGGACAGGTTATTATGGATGGCCTTGTATGTATTTGTTATTACTTTGAAGTGAATTTGCTGGGCAATGGGGAGCCAGTGAAGGGATTGGCAGAGGAGTAATAGTGTGAGAGGTGAATTAGTCGGGCAGCAGAGTTGAGGATAGATTGGAGGGGTGCGAGAGTGCTAGATGGGAGGCCACAGAGGAGTGTGTTGCAGTAGTCTAGGCGGGAGATGATGAGGGCATGTACAAGCATTTTCGCAGATTCAAAGTTAAGGAAAGCGCGGATGCAGGAGATGTTTTTGAGTTGGAGGAGGCAGGTGGTGGAAAGGGTTTGGATGTGCGGTCGGATGGAAAGGGCAGAATTCAAGGTCACTCCAAAGCAGCGGACTTGGTTGACCGGGGATAGTGTGCAGCCATTGATCGTGATAGATAGGTCTGTTGGGGGGGTTGAGCAAGATGGGTGAAAGATGATGAATTCTGTTTTATCCATGTTAAGTTTTAGAAAGCAATAGGCGAAGAACAATGAATAGAACAAATAGAAGATAGACATTATGTGATTCTTGATAGTAAGGTGGTGATGTCTGGACCAGAGAGGTAGATTTGTGTGTCGTCAGCATAGGAGTGATACTGAAAGCCATGGGACTCTAGCTATGATGCTAGTATATCATTTTAATATATAGGTTACGAGGTGGAGAGGAATGAGCGTAGAGTAATGTATGTCAAAATACGAGGTAGAGAGGGGTAAGTATAAAACAATGAACACAGCGAGGTATATCTCAAAATACGAGGTGGAGAGGGGTAAGCATAAAATAATGCAGGTAGTAAAGAAACAGGTGCCAGGTGAGAGAAAGCAAGGTAGTTTGAAAAAGCAAGGAGGTATGGTGTTTGGAGACATATGGATGGACAGAGAGCTATGGTGTGGAGCTTTGTGGTGGGCGTCCTTAAATGCGCCCGAGATCCCTAGTTTCCGTTAGCTCACTATATGAATCCGGTGTGTGCGCAGTGGGGGAGAGGCGCATCAAAGCGCCCGGAATCCCTCACTTCCCGTTTGCGCCGTGTATGAGGCTGGCACATGCGCGGTAGGAGTAAATGGGAAAGCGCACGCACGCTTGTATATATGAAGTAGCGGTGGCCATTTTGGAAGAGGGCGCGCATGCACTGTGCGATCCAGAATATCACAGCACGCTGCACGTGCGTGTTAGATGGTGTGAATATAGTGGTGGCCATGTTAAGAGTGGGATAAATGTGTTGAGTGAAAAAATTGGTGAGTATGAAAGTGGGATATGTAAATGAAGCGGATATGTGGTGTAGATAAATTATAAGGAATAGAGGGTGTGGTATGTGGGATAGATGAATCAGTAAGAAAAATAAGATAAATAGGATAAAAGAAATAGAGGGATTGGAAAATTTAATTGGAGTAAGAGAGATGAAGAAGAGTTAAAAAGGTAGGGGAAGGAGAGATATGTATGCAAAGAATACAGTTGCAAGAAAAAGTATGTGAACCCTTTGGAATGATATGGATTTCTGCATAAATTGGTCATAACATGTGATCTGATCTTCATCTAAGTCGCAACAATAGACAATCACAGTCTGCTTAAACTAATAACACACAAAGAATTAAATGTTACCATGTTTTTATTGAACACACCATCTAAACATTCACAGTGCAGGTGGAAAAAGTATGTGAACCCCTAGACTAATGATATCTCCAGGAGCTAATTGGAGTGAGGTGTCAGCCAACTGGAGTCCAATCAATGAGATGAGATTGGAGGTGTTTGTTACAGCTGCCCTGCCCTATAAAAAACACACACCAGTTCTGTGTTTTCTTTTCACAAGATGCATTGCCTAATGTGAATGATGCCTCGCACAAAAGATCTCTCAAAAGACCTACAATTAAGAATTGTTGACTTGCATAAAGCTGGAAAGGGTTATAAAAGTATCTCCAAAAGCCTTGCTGTTCATCAGTCCGAGGTAAGACAAATTTTCTATAAATGGAGAAAGTTCAGCACTGCTGCTACTCTCCCTAGGATTGGCCGTCCTGTAAAGATGACTGCAAGAGCACAGCGCAGACTGCTCAATGAGGTGAAGAAGAATCCTAGAGTGTCAGCTAAAGACTTACAAAAGTCTCTGGCATATGCTAACATCCCTGTTAGCAAATCTACGATACGTAAAACACTAAACAAGAATGGATTTCCTGGAAGGATACCACAGAGGAAGCCACTGCTGTCCAAAAAAACATTGCTGCACGTTTACAGTTTGCACAATAGCACCTGGATGTTCCACAGCAGTACTGGCAAAATATTCTGTGGACAGATGAAACCAAAGCTGAGTTGTTTGGAAGAAACACACAACACTATGTGTGGAGAAAAAGAGGCACAGCACACCAACATCAAAACCTCATCCCAACTGTGAAGTATGGTGATGGGGGCATCATGGTTTGGGGCTGCTTTGCTGCATCAGGGCCTGGACGGATTGCTATCATCGAAGGAAAAATGAATTCCCAAGTTTATCAAGACATTTTGCAGGAGAACTTAAGGCCATCTGTCCACCAGCTGAAGCTCAACAGAAGATGGGTGTTGCAACAGGACAACGACCCAAAGCATAGAAGTAAATCAACAACAGAATGGCTTAAACAGAAGAAAATACGCCTTCTGGAGTGGCCCAGTCAGAGTCCTGACCTCAACCCGATTAAGATGCTGTGGCATGACCTCAAGAAAGCGATTCACACCAGACATCCCAAGAACATTGCTGAACTGAAACAGTTCTGTAAAGAGGAATGGTCAATAATTACTCCTGACCATTGTGCATGTCTGATCTGCAACTACAGGAAACGTTTGGTTGAAGTTATTGCTGCCAAAGAAGGTTCAACCAGTTATTAAATCCAAGGGTTCACATACTTTTTCCACCTGCACTGTGAATGTTTACATGGTGTGTTCAATAAAAACATGGTAACATTTAATTCTTTGTGTGTTATTAGTTTAAGCAGACTGTGATTGTCTATTGTTGTGACTTAGATGAAGATCAGATCACATTTTATGACCTATTTGTGCAGAAATCCATATAATTCCAAAGGGTTCACATACTTTTTCTTGCAACTGTATATAGTACAATTATGGAATAGGTGGGTGGGGGGCTTGACCCGGAACCTGATACTACCTGATGGAATAAGGGACAATTTTCAACGTGTCTGAGGAGAAAAATGAAATATAAATAATGTTAACAGTGACACATGTCCATCAATACAATCTGTTGGGTACAGAACACGAGTTGAGACAAAAGGATGTCATATTCGCTATTAATACCCCTAGGGCCAATGTCTCTAGGGTGTGGATCCAGTAGGATTCCCTTCTCTTTAGAAGTTCGACGTTGTTGCCGCCACGTCTTGGTCTTGTAATCTGTTGGATGATTTTAAATCATAATTGTGGGACATGGTGTCTCGTCTTTTTGAAATGGTCCGGTAATGGAAGCCACGTCTTTTGGCATCGTATGGTGGATTTGTGGCTGGCTATCCTGTCTCTTATTGCCTGGGTATTTTCTCCAACGTACATGAGGCCACACGGGCATTTTATAAGATAGACTACAAATTTAGAATCACATGTATAGTAATCCTTAATTGGGAAGCGGTGTCCTGTATGGGGGTGATATATTACATTGCCTTTAAGGATATTGCTACAAGATGCACAATGTAGACATGGAAATGTGCCTTTCTTTTTGGTGCTCATGAATAGTTGTTTGGGAATTTTGTTTTGACTGCCTATATCCGCCCGTATTAGATGGTCTCTCAGATTTTTAGGTCTTTTAAGGCACGTTAAGGCTGGTGTTTGAAATTCTGTGATCATGGGATATGTTTGCTGTGGTAGTGGCCAATGTTTAAGAATAGAGTTGAGCGGACACCTGGATGTTCGGGTTCGGCCGAACTTCACAAAAAAGTTCGAGTTCGGGAGCCGAACTTGACCCCGAACCCCATTGAAGTCAATAATGACCCAAACTTTTGAGCACTAAAATGGCTGTAAAAAAGTAATGGAAAGGGCTAGAGGGCTGAAAATGGCAGCAAAATGTGGTTAAGAGCATGGCAAGTGCTCTGCAAACAAATGTGGATAGGAAAATGACTTCAAATAACATAAAATATGTAAAAAATATAAAATAATAATCTTGATCTAGGAGAACGAGGTCCATATGGAGTAGGAGGTTGAGGAGGCGGTGGATGTGGCGGTGTAAGTGGAAGCCGCGGTGGAGGAGGAGGAGGTAGCCTACACTGCTTTTTTGTTTTTTTGTTTTTTGTTTTTTTTTATGTTTAAATTAGGGTACACCCCAAAACATTGGGAAATATAACTTGTTATAACCCCCTCCAGCTGTGCTAAACAAACGTTCAGACACTACACTGGCTGCAGGACAGGCCAGCACATCCAAGGCGTAAAGGGCAAGCTCAGGCAATATGCCCAATTTGTAGATCCAGAAGTTGAAGGGGGCAGACCCATCAGTCAGTAAGTGTAGGCATGTGCACACATACTGCTCCATCATGTCGCACGTCCCCGTGATGTCCACGATCCAATTGAATATCAACTTTCGATGTTCTTTTCTGCGCCTACCATGTTGATCATGGTTAGCGGCGAATCAGGGTTCCACGCCGGAGAGGGAGCGTGAGAAAGGGAGACCACATCCAAGGGAGGTCAATGGCTGCAATGTGATCAAGCTGAAATGTGGGACAAATTATTAAAGCAGAAGAATCGAATGAAAGGGCCAATTAAAGACGAATTTTAGAAATTTAAGTCCCTGTCACCTTTACAAAGCAGGGGTTTTTCATCGCCAGAAATGTGTTAATGTCACCTACCAATGGAACAGATGATTTTAAAAAATTTCGGTCCCTGTCACCTATGCAGAGCAGGGGTTTATTCACGGCAAAAATTGTAAAATTTCACCCAAGAATGTAACAGAAAAATTTGTGAAATGTATTAACCTGTCAACTAGTTAGAGCAGGGGAATATCACAGCCAAAAATTGGTGAATGTCACCCTAAAATGTAACAGACAAATTAGTGAAATTTGTTTACCTGTCTACTAGGTAGAGCAGGGGTATATCACAGCCAAAAATTGGTGAATTTCACCCAACTATGTAACAGAAAAATTAGTGAAATTTATTAACCTGTCAACTAGGTAGAGCAGGGCTATATTACAGCCAAAAATTGGTGAATGTCACCAGACAATCTAACAGAAAATTTTGTGAAATTGATTAACCTGTCTACTGGGTAGAGCAGGGGTGTATCACAGCCAAAAATTGGTGAATTTCACCTAAAAATGTAACAAACAAATTAGTGAAATGACATAAAATAAAAGAAAATCCGAACAAATTTAAAAAAATAATCTTGATGTATGAGGTTGGAGGTCCATATAGAGTAGGAGGTTGAGGAGGCAGTGGATGTATCGGTGTAGGTGGAAGCGGCGGTGGAGGACGAGGTAGCCAACACTGGTTTTTTGTTTTAATTTTTTAATTTTATTTTTTTAAATTAGGGTACACCCCAAAAGAGTGGGAAATATCAAAAATACAACAATAAGCAATTGCGCTGTAGTATAACAATGGCTGGGTAAGGCCGGTATACATGTCGATTCTGCACAAGGTACGGACAAGTCCTGTGGGATCCACGCCTGGTTTATTTTAATGAACGTGAGCTTGTCCACATTGGCTGTGGACAGGTGGCTGTGCTTGTCTGTGATGACGCCCCCTGCCATGCTAAACACACATTCAGATAATACACTGGCTGCAGGGCAGGCCAGCACCTCCAAGGCGTAAAGGGCAAGCTCAGGCCATGTGCCCAATTTGGAAACCCAGAAGTTGAAGGGGGCAGACCTATAATTCAGTATGTATAGGCGTGTGCACACATACTGCTCCACCATGTTGCTGAAATGCTGCCTCCTGCTAAGACGTTCCATATCAGCTGGTGGTGTGGCGTGCTGACAAAGCTTTTCCACAATTTGGCCATGCTAACCCTGCCTTCTGAGGTGCTGGTGGTGCCCCAGCTGTGTTGGCGACCTCTTCCTCTGCCTTCGCCATGTGCTTCCACTGTGCCCCCACTGTCATATGGGAATGCCACCAGCAGCGCGTCTACCAGCGTGCACTTGTACTCGCGCAGCTTACGATCACGCTCCAGTGATGGAATTAAGGACGGTAGGTTGTCCTTGTAACGGGGATCCAGCAGCGTGTCCACCCAGTAATCAGCACAAGTTAGAATGTGGGCAACTCGGCGGTCGTTTGCGGAGACACTGCAGCATGTAAGCACTCATGTGTGCCAGGCTGCTCAGAGGCAACGAAAAGCTGCCCTCTGTGGGAGGTTTTATTGTCTGTGTCCTCTGTATCCCCCCAGCCATGCACCAGTGATGGCCATGAGCTGGTTTGGGTGCCACCGTGCTGTGAACACGGTTCCTTCTCCTCCATCTCCTCATCCTCCACCTCATCCAGAACTGTGCCCTGGCTGGACAATTGTGTACCTGGCATTTGTGGGTGCAGGAACCCACCCTCTGAGCCACTTGTGAATGACTGGCCGGAAACCCTATGAAATGATCCCTCTTCCTCCTCCTCCTGTGCCACATCCTCTTCCATCATCGCCAGAATCGTTTTTTCAAGGAGGCATGAAAGTGGCATAGTAACGCTGATAACGGCGTTATAAGCACTGTCCATGTTGGTGGAGTACTCGAAACACTACAACAAGGAACACAGGTCTCGCATGGAGGCCCAGTCATTGGTGGTGAAGTAGTGCTGTTCCGCAAAGGGACTCACCCGTGCGTGCTGCAGCTGAAACTCCACTATCGCCTGTTGCTGCTCGCACAGTCTGGCCAGCATGTGCAAGGTGGAGTTCCACCTTGTGAGCACATCGCATATGAGGCGGTGAGCGGGAAGGCCGAAGTTACGCTGCAGCGCTGACAGGCGAACAGCAGCAGGGTAAGAACACAGAAAGCGTGCACAGACGGCCCGCACTTTCTGCAGTAGCTCTGTCATATCGGAGTAATTTTTAAGTAACCTCTGCACCACCAAATTCAGCACATGCGCCGGGCAAGGGATGTGCGTCAAACCGGCTAGTCCCAGAGCTGCTACGAGATTTCGCCCATTATCGCACACCACCATGCCGGGCTTGAGGCTCACTGGCACCAACCACTCATCGGTTTGTTGTTCCATGCCCGTCCACAGCTCCTGCGCGGTGTGGGGCTGTGCTGAAGTTGGTGGCGAAGGTGCTTCGCTGACCGGATGAGGAGGCTTTAGAGGATGAGGAGTAGGAGGAGGAAGCAACAGGAGGCAAACTGAAGCACCCTGCAATCCTCAGTGGTGGAAGGACATGCGCCAAACTGCTATTCGCCTTAGGCCCAGACGCCACTGCATTTACCCAGTGTGCTGTTAGGGAGATGTAATGTCCCTGACCATGCTTACTGGTCCACACATCCATATTTAGGTGGACCTTGCCACAGATGGCGTTGCGCAGTGCACACCTGATTTTGTCCCCCACTTGGTTGTGCAGGGAAGGGATGGCTCGCTTGGAAAAGTAGTGGTGGCTGGGCACGACGTACTGTGGGACAGCCACCGCCATAAGGCTTTTAAATCTCTCCGTCTCCACCAGACGGAATGACAGCATTTCAAAGGCCAGTAAATTTGAAATGCTGGCCTTCAGGGCCAGGGATCGCGGGTGGGTAGGGGGGTACTTCCACCTCCTCTCCAGTGTTTGGGAGATGGAGAGCTGAACGCTTCCGTGGGACATTGTAGAGATGCTTGGTGATCCAGGCGGTGGTGTTGCTGGAAGATCCTCTGTTTGCGGGGTGGCAGGTGCCACTGTCACTCCAGAGGTGGATGAAGAGGCCGAGACTGCAGCAGAAGAGGAAGCAGGGGGAGCCAGAGACCTTTCTTGGTTTTTGAGGAGTCTACTCCACTGCAGCTCGTGCTTTGCACTTAGATGCCTGGTCATGCAGGTTGTGCTCAGGTTGAGAACGTTTATGCCTTGCTTAAGGCTCTAATTGCACATTGTGCAAACCACTTGTATATTGTCGGCAGCACATTGTTTGAAGAACTGTCACGCCAGGGAACTCCTTGGAGCTGGCTTTGGTGTGCTCGGTCCCTTGATGCATTGGGCAGTAGCAGGCGTACTGTCTAGGGGATGGCCGCTCCGCTTTTGCATCCTGCTCCCTCTTCTGCTGTGTTGGTGACTCTGTGCGACCACCGCCTCTTCCTCTGAACTACACAGGTCACTTGCATGACCTTGATACCATGTGGGGTCGAGGACCTCATCGTCCTCCACATCATCTTCCACCCAGTCTTCACCCCTGCCCTCCTTGTCGGTCTGCACACTGCAGAAAGCCACAGAAGTTGGCACCTGTGTTTCGTCATCATCCGAGACAAGCTGCGGTGGTACTCATTGTGAATCATAAGTGGTTGGGCATCGGTGCACTCAATCTCTTCCACTTCTGGAGCAGGGCTATGTGGATGGCGATGGGAAACCCTGGTAGCAGAGTCATCAAACCACAGAAGAGACTGCTGCATGACTTGGGGCTCAGACTGCTTGGCTCATTTGCAAGGGGGTGAGGTGAAAGACTGATGGACATCGGCTGCAGGTGCTAACGCTGATCTTTCAGCAGGAGACTGGGTGGGAGAAAATGTAAAGGAACTGGAGGCACTGTCAGCAACCCAATCTACAATCGCCTGTACTTGTTCTGGCCTCACCATTTGTAGAGCCTCTTTAG